>NC_056624.2:235935528-236195528 GCF_002870075.4 Lactuca sativa | reverse complement strand
AGAGATTTCAGTGTATTAGAGTCCTTTCCAGAAAATCCTATATTTTCTTTAAATAAAGCAGCCTTCTACTAAGACTGGTTAGTGATGTGTGGTGAAAAGTAGTTTTCCCTAAGTTGCTATCATTATCAAAATACTGAATTTGAATATTGAGGAAAGCAAACGACATCAGGGAATTGTTGGAATAGTGTCTAAGGCTGCAACTATATTAGGCAAGTATTTGATCCGGTTGTGCATGGTCCTTTTGGGTTGCCTTCATCATAGCAACTTGATAGGATGATTTATTAAGAGAGAGTAAATATTATTAATATATTATGAGAATAATATAATGAATAACATATTTGTTATTTGATTAATATAAGTCATAGAATTAATTAGAAGTAATTTGGTGACTTAAAGAGATTAATTAAATAAAGGGGTATAAACTGTCAATTGTTTGATAGTTAAGCTTTAGACTGTAAATCCATTAGGATATGCTTTGGACGAATTCTAAGAGTATGAGGATAGCTAAAATCGTCCATATGCTTATCTATGGAATGGATTTGGATAGCCTTAAGAGAAGATTATCCAATTAGGGTTTAGGTTGTAACCCTTAAGGAGTCTACAAGTATAAATAGACCCCATGACATAGGGAATTCGACACCTCTGATTAAGCAAGAGAACTCTGGTCGAATTCCTCCCCTCTTCTCTCTCCTAAATCATCTTCATTGCTATTGGTGTTTGTAAGCCATTAGAGGAGTGACATTTGTGACTCTAGAAGCTCCAAGACCTCAAGATCAACAAGGAACTCAAAGGTATGATTCTACATCTGTTTCAATGTTGTTATTTAACCTAATTAGTAATTAGAAGTCTTGGATTCAAAGCATGTTTATTAGAAAGCCTAGATCCAAGCATTAGGGTTTTGCATGCGCACATAGGAAAGTTCTTATGGTCGTTAGCCCATCAGTGGTATCAGAGCCTAGCTTGGTTTTCTTTAAATTGTTGCTTGATTAACTGAAACAAACCTGCAAAATTCGATTTTTTGGTTTCTGAGTCACTGACTCGGCGAGTCCCAAGGTGGACTCGGCGAGTAGGCCTGACTCGGCGAGTCCAGGCGTCAGGAATGACCAGATTCGGGATTTCTTTGTGTTTATCTTATGGAAACTTACCTTAATCATAATAGATCAACCTAAATCCGATTTTATGATATATATGACTATTATCTTGATCTAGAAAAAGATATTTATCAACTAATTAAATATTTAATTTCCTTATATGATAATTAATTAATTATTTAACTATTTTGGTAATTATCTTTCAAAGAAATCTTGAATAAATCAAATATAGATAATTAGGATATTAATTGTTAATTGGAATTATTTGTTATTTGATCCTCCATGTTTTAAATGTTTAAAACCTACCCTCATGTTTTGAAATTTACTTTCGTGAATAAAAGCTTTAATTTAGACAACTTAAATTTCAAACCCTAGTTTTTAAAAGTTTTAAAATACAACCCTATACTAATATGATATTACTAGAATAATATATATATATATATGTATAACTAAATGCTAGTCTTACCGTTAGTAGGCCTCATTCACGAAGCCGATCTATAAGGTGGGTATAAGGTTGCGACCTATAAAATGGCGCTTAATGGGTCTACACTCACACCCACCGCTTGCTTGATTGGTGGAGGGTCGTTAGCCGAACGGGTAGGATAGGGCAACCTCATTCTCTCATTAAAAGTATAATAAGAAATACAAAGTAACTACACATATTTTTCCAAAATTTCCCAATCCTAGTTACTTTAGGAAAAGTGAATTGATGCAATCCCATGAAATTACACTTTGCACCTTGCTAAGATGTTAGTGGAGCGTGTGTGGTTTACCGGCACACTAATTGGTTCTAAGCGAAGGTGGCAAAGGGTGATTCATTGTTTATCATAGTTCGATGGAGCGTGTGTGGTTTACCGGCACATCGAATAGGTGATTGTTACAATGAAGGCACCATGTGAATTTGCATGGTAATTCACACCCGCTTTGTGATCCTCGGCATCCCAGTCACAAACAAGAGGGGCATATCGAGATTTAAACATGCCATTGAATAGTTTCAATGAATCTCATCCGAACCTAGGAATTCTCAAAAACACTTAGGACTAATAGTTTAAGTTTTGTGATGGAGAATTAGTGAATCGTCATTCACTTACCTTCAATTTATTTGCATGTTAGATTACGGCATCCCTTTTCTAGTATGTAAATGTTATTGTTGGATCCTAGCCCTAATTTTCTTATTGGGTGATAATTAGGGATTCTTATTCTAATCTATCTTTGTCCTTTTCTAATTGTAGATGTCGAACGCAAACAACGATGCTGCTAGTTCTTTCACGTTGATGAGCCTTTGCCAAAAGGTCACCTTCGATGGAACGAACTTTAGCGAATGGATAAGATACATTCGCACCATTGCTCGCTATGAGGATAAGGAGTATGTCCTCGATGAGAAGCTCGAGAAAATCAACCCCGAAGTTGCTACTCCCGCCGAAATCACCGCCTTTGAAACTCATGAGCGAGATGCAACGAAGGTACATTGCATCATGATCGCCACCATGAACTCCGAATTCCAAAAGTCCTACGAGGACATGTACCCGTACGAGATGCATCAAGACTTATTGGAGAGGTACCACCAAAACGCAAGACAAGAGAGGTACGAGATTTTCACTAACATGATTTCCGCGAAGATGGGTCATGGAGAATCTCTTACCGTGCACTTGCAAAAGATGCAAAGGTATGTCGACCGCCTTCGCAAGTTAAATGTTGACTTCGGTGAGGATTTAGCAATCGACATGGTGCTTCACTCTTTGCCTCCGATGTACAACCAATTTAGGATGACCTACCACATGAACAAAGAAGAGGTCACCCTAAGCAAGCTCCAAGGTCTCTTGAGGGTTGCTGAGAGCAACTTCAAGGACAAGTCTGTTGCACCCACTCCCAATCCGCCCGCTGCTCCTGTCTTGGCTATTGGACAAGGGAAGGGAAAGAAGAGGAAAGCTTCATCGAAGAACTATCGCAAGGTGAAAGCCCGAGATGGTGCCTCTTCTAGTGGGACCAAAGTTGATCCCGCTAAGCCTTGCTCTAACCCAAAGGAGGCAGAGTGCCACCACTGCCACAAGATAGGACATTGGAAGAGAAGCTGCCCGGATTACCTGCAAGCAATCAAAGAAGGAAAGATCAAGCCATCTTTCGCAGGGACTAAGAAGAAGTAGGTATGTGGAGCAAGGAAGGATCAATCTAATCATGGGGAACAGAAGATCGTCGCCTATGACCAAGATTGGAGTGTATTCCTTAGTGCTTAGGAATAGTTTAGTTTTAGATTTGAACAATTGTTGCTATTCGCCGGAAATGGCAAGAAACATCATTTCATTTCATGGTTTATATAGACAAGGATTTAGATTTTCTTTTAATAATGAGAATGGTTCTATTTTGGCTTATCTAAATGGTGTCTTTTACTTTGAAGCTATACCATGTAATGGAATATATGAAATCGTTATGATTGTTGA
Organism: Lactuca sativa; assembly: GCF_002870075.4. Lineage (NCBI taxonomy): Eukaryota > Viridiplantae > Streptophyta > Magnoliopsida > Asterales > Asteraceae > Lactuca > Lactuca sativa. The sequence continues at coordinate 236,191,999 of NC_056624.2, read as the reverse complement.
TAACTTAGGAAATGATGTTTTGAATATTGGTTCTTCCACTAGTATGGATAAAGCATCCTTGTGGCATTGTCGTCTTGGACATGTCAACAAGAAACGCATAGCCCAACTCCAAAAGGATGGAGTGTTAGAGTCATTCGACCTTAGGGAAGATGACACATGCGAGTCTTGTTTGCTTGGAAAGATGACTAAGTCGCCCTTCACGAGTACATGTGAAAGGGGCGAGGGTCTATTGGACCTAATACATACCGATGTGTGTGGACCGTTTAGATCAACCACGAAGGATGGAAACCGCTTCTATGTGACTTTTACCGATGACTATAGTAGATATGGGTATATCTCCTTAATCAAGCAAAAGTCGGACACCTTTGAAAAGTTCAAAGAGTTCAAGAATGAAGTGGAGAATCAATTGGGCAGGAAAATCAAGATGCTTCGATCCGATCGAGGAGGAGAGTACCTAAGTCTTGAATTCCACGATTATCTCAAGGAGTGTGGAATAGTTTCACAATTGACGCCTCCTAGGACACCGCAGTTGAATGGTGTGGCAGAAAGGCGTAATCGAACCTTATTGGATATGGTTCGCTCTATGATGAGTCGTGCTTCGCTACCAATCTCTTTTTGGGGGTATGCCTTAGAGACTGCCGCCCATATCCTTAACCGAGTCCCTACTAAGAAGGTTACCAAAACACCTCACGAGATGTGGACGAGGAAAGCTCCATCGTTGGCGCATATCAAGGTTTGGGGTTGCGAGGCTTTCATAAGACGAGATACTCACGACAAGCTTGAACCTCGAAGTGAGCGATGTATTTTCATCGGCTACCCGCAGACATCCTTTGGATATCTCTTCTATAGACCGAAGGACAATGTTGTCTTCGCTGCGAGAAGAGGAGTTTTCCGAGAGCGAGAACTCATAAGCCAAGGAGACAGTGGGAGGCAAATCGAACTTGAAGAGATTCAAGAGTCGATAGATGAAGGAACCTTTACCGCTGACGTTCAACCCGAGGAGGAAACTCTGGTTGAACCGATTGACGAATCCTTACCTCTTAGACGTTCCGATAGAGTTAGAGTTCATCCCCGGTTTTATGGCTTTCATATTACTACCGAAGGGGACACGTATATTAGTGATTGTACACTAGTAAACCTTGATGAACCTAATAACTATAAGGAAGCCATGGCAGGCCCGGAGTCTGTAAAGTGGAAAGAGGCAATGGATAGCGAGATCCAATCCATGCATGATAACCAAGTTTGGAATTTGGTTGATCACGTGCCCGGACGCAAGACCGTTGGGTGCAAATGGATCTTCAAGAAGAAGACCGACGTGGATGGGAACGTACACACATATAAAGCGCGATTGGTCGCGAAGGGCTTTACTCAAACTCCCGGAGTTGACTATGATGAGACCTTCTCACCAGTTGCGAAGATTAAATCTATAAGAGTGATGCTAGCAATTGCCGTGTTTCATGATTATGAGATTTGGCAAATGGATGTCAAGACCGCTTTCCTTAATGGAAAGTTGGCTGAGGATGTATACATGGCTCAGCCAGAAGGGTTTGTGGATCCGAAGCATCCGGATAGAGTGTGTAAGCTTGAGAAGTCCATTTATGGACTCAAGCAAGCGTCTCGCAGATGGAATCTTTGCTTCGATGAGAAAGTCAAAGAGTTTGGATTTGTACGAAGCGAAGACGAATCTTGTGTATATGTCAAAGCCAGTGGGAGTATAGTAAGCTTCCTCGTTCTATATGTCGATGACATTTTACTCATAGGAAACGACATCCCGACTCTGCAGGAAGTTAAGTCCTGGCTCGGGAAGTGCTTCGCTATGAAGGACCTCGGAGAGGCTTCTTACATTTTGGGAATAAGGATAGTAAGAGAAAGAAGTAAGAGACTAATTGGACTTAGTCAGAATACTTACTTAGAGAAAGTACTAAAACGCTTTAGTATGGAAAACTCAAAGAAGGGAGAACTACCGATACAAAGTAATGCCAAATTGAGTAAGACTCAAAGTCCGAGTACCGAAGCTGAAATAGCAGAAATGAGCCGAGTACCATACACTTCCACAGTTGGCTCAATCATGTACGCTATGACTTGTACTCGCCCTGATGTAGCCTTCGCTTTGAGCATGGTTAGCAGATATCAAGGGAATCCTGGCAAAGCACATTGGATTGCGGTGAAAAACATCCTTAAGTACCTTCGGAGGACGAAGGAATGGTTCTTAGTCCTCGGAGGGAGTGATGACTTGAAGGTGCGAGGGTATAGTGACGCCAGTTTTCAGACCGACAGGGACAACTACCGTTCGCAGTCGGGCTGGGTCTTTACCCTAAATGGAGGAGCAGTGACATGGAAGAGTTCCAAGCAGGAAACCGTAGCTGATTCAACGTGCGAATCAGAGTACATTGCAGCGAGCGAAGCGTCGAAGGAGGCAATATGGCTAAAGAACTTCATCGGTGATCTTGGAGTTGTACCTGCCATAAATGAGCCAATGGAGATTTTCTGTGATAACGAAGGCGCGGTTGCCTTGACCAAGGAACCGAGGGATCATGGTAGATCAAGACATATCGACAGAAAGTATCACTTCATTAGACATCGTGTAGAAGAAGGACAACTCGTAGTGAAGAGGATATCATCAGAAGATAACCCAGCAGATCCGCTTACGAAGGGACTGAGTAGGGTTAAGCACTTGCAGCATGCTAGGAGTATTGGGCTGAAGGATGATATTAGCATAGATTAGATAGTATTAGAAACATGTAATAGATAAATGTAATTAACATTTGATGATTAAATAAAGGAGTTTTATTTATGAGTAAGGTTACTATCTTATGTTAATTCTTTAGCTATTGTTTCACTTTGCATGTTTTGACTTCCAGAATAATTGAGTTTATTAGGAATAATCGAATTGTTCAAATTGTCCACAATTGTTCATATGTTGGGAGTAGATATGAATGAAGATTGTCATGAATTGGTGTGTAGAATGTCTAAATGGTGTTAGACATAGCAAAGGATTGCTGCAACGTTCATGAGTGCTTATGAACTAGTTTTGAGCATTGGAATAAACCCGCGCTTGCTGGAATGACCTTATGGAATACGATAATAAAAGGTGATCGCAAGACGATAATATCATATAGTCTTAAAACCTAGATATATGGTTTATTATTTGTTAATTGATTGTACATTGATAATACGAAAACGCATCAGTAACTTGATGTTATAAAACGTATTGTTGTGTATAGTTGGTAAATGAATAAGTAAATGCATATAAGTCGAAGTTTATCTGTAACTTTTATCTAAGAAGGTAAAAGCGATATCTCGGCCGCTTGATGATTTGATTTGACTTATGTGCCGGGCCCGGTCAGAACTGAATTGATGTGTTCGATTAAGTTCTATGTCAAATAAATCAGAGATCGAGAAACCTAAATGCTTGACTAACCATTCCATAGGATTGTCAGCATGATATCTAACAGAGGACTGTACGTTCCCTTATCTAAAGGACAAGATTGATTAGATCAGAGTTGACAGCGTCTTTGAGAGCTACGATTGCAAACCGAATTGTACTTGTAAATATAGTTACTAGACTTATCCAAGTGGGAGACTGTTGGAATAGTGTCTAAGGCTGCAACTATATTAGGCAAGTATTTGATCCGGTTGTGCATGGTCCTTTTGGGTTGCCTTCATCATAGCAACTTGATAGGATGATTTATTAAGAGAGAGTAAATATTATTAATATATTCTGAGAATAATATAATGAATAATATATTTGTTATTTGATTAATATAAGTCATAGAATTAATTAGAAGTAATTTGGTGACTTAAAGAGATTAATTAAATAAAGGGGTATAAACTGTCAATTGTTTGATAGTTAAGCTTTAGACTGTAAATCCATTAGGATATGCTTTGGACGAATTCTAAGAGTATGAGGATAGCTAAAATCGTCCATATGCTTATCTATGGAATGGATTTGGATAGCCTTAAGAGAAGATTATCCAATTAGGGTTTAGGTTGTAACCCTTAAGGAGTCTACAAGTATAAATAGACCCCATGACATAGGGAATTCGACACCTCTGATTAAGCAAGAGAACTCTGGTCGAATTCCTCCCCTCTTCTCTCTCCTAAATCATCTTCATTGCTATTGGTGTTTGTAAGCCATTAGAGGAGTGACATTTGTGACTCTAGAAGCTCCAAGACCTCAAGATCAACAAGGAACTCAAAGGTATGATTCTACATCTGTTTCAATGTTGTTATTTAACCTAATTAGTAATTAGAAGTCTTGGATTCAAATCATGTTTATTAGAAAGCCTAGATCCAAACATTAGGGTTTTGCATGCGCACATAGGAAAGTTCTTATGGTCGTTAGCCCATCAGGAATATCATATGCCTCAGCAGTGAGGACTGCTGACTAAGGCAAGAAACCATAGACTCTAGGAAGGTATCAATCGAATGATACGCCTGGTTCAGTCTAACAAGTAGAGACACAGACCCCAGAAGGTACCGAATGAAAGGTACAACTGGTAAGGTCTAAAACTGTGAATACAGACCGCAGACAATATCAAATGAAAGATACGTCTAGCAAGATCTAAAACAGTGAATACAGTGAATGCAATGAATACAGTGAATACAGTGGATTCTGTGAATACAGTAGATACAGACCCCAGACAGCATCAAATGAGAGATACATCTTGTAAGGTCAAAACAGAGGAGACAGACCTCAGACAGTATTAAATGAAAGATACGTCTTGTAGGGTCAAAACAGTGTGACTCTGAAAATGAGTTACCAGCATACAGTGTAATTTGCCGGCGAAATACCGTTACCTTAAAGCCATGAATTATAAGGTAACCCGGGATACTCGTAACCATACTGACTAGAGTTTCAGACGCCCTACAAGCATCTATATAATGTGACATTTGTCACCCCTTGGCTTGGTGAGCCGTGGACTGTAGCTAGCAGTCAGGGTGCGGGGGTGTCAATCCCGTATAGATCTATACACACAATGTCCGCTCTCCCTACAGGAGACTCTGGTTACCAACTAGACGACGGAGAAGGCCGTGTCCTGAAGATGCATCCCAAATAGTGGGTTTCTAATGAAAGTGCTGAACTAGAGGTAGAGACTTCCCAATAGTGGGTTTCTAATGAAAGTGCTGAACTAGAGGTAGAGACTTCCCAATAGTGGGTTTCTAATGAAAGTGTTGAACTAGAGGTAGAGACTTCCCAATAGTGGGTTTCTAATGAAAGTGTAAAATAGAGGTAGAGACTCTTAACTGAATTGACTGAAGTAACCCGTATGTCTAAGCTTGTATACATAGTATATAACTAATGAATCAAACGACCTTCGGATGGACATCCGATCCCACCAGATCACATCTCAACGAAGAAAAGGAAATAGGGCGGACAAACCTTCCTAAGTCCTTCAACCATTATTTATATGCATCTACACAAGCACAGACATACATCTAACTATGCTTGAGTGGGTATCAAGTAAAAGTGATTCTCGTGAAGTAGGAGTGTCTAACAAGTGAAGTAAGACCGGTCGCAAATGAAGAATAAGTGTCGAATAAGTATAAGCGTATCGCGAAGTGGAGATGACAACAAGTGAAGTAAGAGCGTATCAAGTATAAGTGAAGTAAAGTCGATCTCAAGTATAAGCGAAGTAGACTCGTATCACTAAGTAAGAGAGTCGAATAAGTATCAGCATCATCAGGTATAAGTGACTTCAGGTATAAGTGAAAGCGCTACAGAGTAGGAGTATAAAATAAGTATAAGCGAAGCAGCCGTAACTAACAAGTAAAAGCATTCATGAAAAACCTTGGAAAACCTTATTACTCAGGAAAATCGCATTTGTATTCTTTGGTAAAATAAGTGTGAAAACCTTTAAAAATCTTTGGGAATCTTTTATAAATCAGTTCGAAAATGGATCTTTGATAAGCAATAAAAGTAAGAACTTGAACAAGTGAAAAACCCTTTTTGAAAGTCATTTATAGTGTCCTACTCGGTAAAACAGTGTACAGTGGTAAAATCTTGTGCATGCGGGTTATCAATCACATGTGATTGATATGATAACTGGCATGTTTAACTTGTATTCCCCCCTATAAAACATGTAAAAACATTTAAAATGTTCATTCAGGGGTATGAACTCACCTGGTGTAAGTAGGTCTGACGAAAGTGTCGTTTGGGCGTTCAGTGTCACGCAAGGACTCGAACACACACAATGACCTATTTAACATATTATAACATATGTTCACATACAATTAGTATATTTAATACTAATTAAACAATTATACATGCTCAAAGGAGCGGAAAACACTTATGGTTGAGTGTTTGGGGCCCCGGGTAGCGTTTAAGGGTGCTAAGGGTCTCCTATCAGTTGTGGAACTTTGCTAAACTCAAATATCAAGTGTGTGAATGGATTTAAAGCATTAACATGGACCAATCATGGAGTTTATGGCCCAACCTAAGGGAGTTTACGGCCGTAAACTCCCAAGGTCATATTCTTGGGTGTTTTATGCTTCTAACTTGCTTATTGATTTATTCTAAGCACTTTTCCCAAAAGGCATGAGTGGGTTTGAGGCCTCTAAGGGCACTTTCTATGAGTTTACGGCCAAGGGACCATCCTAAGGGAGTTTACGGCCGTAAACTCTAATCCTTAGAGTTTTGGGAAGTTTAAAGCCCCTATTGCCTTTCTAGAATTTTCTTATGAAGTTTGGTGCTAATTTGGGGGATTAAAACCAACATTTGAGTGGGTTTTGGGGAGTTTACGGCCTAGATAAATGCTTGGGCCGTAAACTCCAAGTCATCCCTCATTTCCTTGAGTTTAAGCCCTTAAATCCCCTCCTAGTATTTTATGGTAAATGTATAAGGCCATTTGGGGGGCAAAACAATTATTTTGGGCATGATTTGGGGAGTTTACGGCCTTGGTATAGACCTGGGCCGTAAACTCCTTTTCACCCTTCATTTTGATGTGTTTAATGGTGTTAAACCCAAGGTACTAAGTCCCTAATTTATGTGTGAAGCCTAAAGGTGATTTGGGAGTGTTTTAGGGCACTTTTTGCAAGATTTAGAGGTGTTTATGGCCTAAGCATGTGCTTGGGCCGTAAACTCTCTTTTATGCCTCAAATCATTGTGTTTTAATGTTTAAACACTCCTAGGCTAATACCTTAATTTATTTCCAAGCCTATAGGGACAAGTTTGGGTCTTTTTGGCCTTGTTTTAGGTGTTTACGGCCTAAGAAAGAGCTTAGGCTGTAAACTCCTTTTCCATTGCTTCTAAGTCCGAATTTTGGTCCATAAACATGAATCAATATGTTTAGAATAGGCTAGGGTAAGCGGACTTACAATTTGGAAGCGTTTGGTTGCGGATTCGGGGCGAAAACGGGTCTAGAGAGAGAGTATAGAGAGAGAGTGTAAAAAGTCTCCAATGGACTCCACTCACCCTTATATAGGTTTCACAGTCAGGGCTCAGTGGAATTTTACCCGATACTACCGTTAAACGGGGCTTTTGGTCGCACCCGATTTAGTGGTCGTAATAATAAAACTTGACATTTTCCCAATAAATGGAAATGTGTGTCCTGTGTTTTTATTTCCTTTTATCACGACTTAACGGCATGCTAAATGTAATCAAATGGAATGTTTATTAAATTGGCGCCCTCTAATTAACGGAACTTTTATACAGTGGAATATTTCGTTAACGGTAACGGGGAAATGTAACGGGACAACTTGGGTTGTCACAGATATAATATATTGATTATTTTGAATTATATGATAATATATACATCTATTATAACTTCATAATCTCAATCGTTTGAATGACTTTTATCATTGAGTTACATATGAATAAAATTAAATATAATATATGGTTTAATGTTATTTATAGTTGTTGTTATTGTTAATTAATTTTTTTAAACTTATTTGCTTATTGTTTAATATATATCATATTATCATTATAATTATTTAAAACATCATACATTATTTTTTGATTTTAAAGGTAACAATATAATCATTTATATAGAATTATAATTAACTGTTATTATTATAGGTTATTTTAAGCTACTTATTTGAAAACTTTTAACGATTATAAAAATATCTTTAGGAAATATTTTAGTTTAATTCAGATTACAATTTAGTTTTTGTATTTATCACTACAATTTATCACTTTTATATATTTTTAAAATATTCTTTGGTTTTTTAAGTGGAAATGAAATTTATATTTAAGTTAACAATTTAAGTATTTTGTCAAAACTGCTTAAAAGTTGTAGCTTTAATATAATAATGATGTACATATAACAACATATTAAATCTAATAAATTAAGTATAATATGTTAAAAGTTAAAGACATAACTTTATAAATTGAAGTAAATATATTATTTTAAAATTGAACTTTAGTTTATTTATCATTACACTTTAGATTTGAGATTTATTTAACCTTATTAACCAACTTATAATCATTATTAGAAAGACACTATAATTTATCACTTTTGACTCTTTACAAAATATTATTTGAGTTGTATAAGTTAAACTAAAATTTATATTTAAGTTGATACTGTAATGTAATATTTAAGTATTTTATACAAATTATTCCAAAATTGTATCTTTAAAATGATAATAGTTTACATCCAACAATATATTAAAACTAATAAATCAAGTATAATATGTTAAAAGTTAAAAATATAACTTTATAAGTAGTAGTAAACATATTATTTTAATATTGAAATTTAGTGTATATATGATTACACTTTAGATTTGATATTTATTTAACCTAATTAACTAAATTATAATTATTATTTGAAAGAAATTGAAAAGTCATGGGAGTTTCAAATGAATGTGGTGAAAGGAAAATTACATGGGAGTTTCAAATGAATGTGGTGAAAGGAAAAATGCTTCCTTTATAAGTATATATATATATATATATATATATAGAGAGAGAGAGAGAGAGAGACAGGTTCAAATGTTTTTAGCAAATATTGTATGCCTAAATGCTCTAATCATAATTTAGGAAAAAAGAAATCATTAATTAAACAATAAAGGGTAACTTAATCATTTTACCTTTATAAACCAAAAATAAATGTTGTATATTTGGAAAATCATTAAATGAGTATCACAGATCCTTTTTAATTCGTTGTTCATCTCACTAACCATAATCTCTGTTCTTTTCTTTTTTCGATCGGCAGACACATGAGAGACCTGATTTCTTCTTACTTCCTCTCCACCATTGGCGACTTCTGCTTCCTTCATGCCACTGTCAAACGATTTTTACATGTAAGTACAAGGCTTTAATTATCCAAATCAAAGCTTGATCAAATTAACAACTCAAGTTATGGGCAGAGAGAAAAAAATGGTACCGAAAGTATATGTTAATTGACTTTCCCAGATATCTCATTCTATTCTCCTCTTCTACAGGTAAATTACATTCTTCATTTACATTGGGTGTTTTCTTTTTCTGTTCCAACCTTTACTTCTTTACATTTGGCAGCTTTGTTGTAGAAATGGCCTAAAAGAAAATTTGATTTCTATGTTGCACGCCAGGTGTTTGTAGAAATGCCTCAAAGAGAATTTTATGTTCAAAATCTTGAAGAACACAAAAATAATTCTAACTTGGTTATTTTTGTTACTTGGTTCTAACATATGGTATGTTTATTTGTTAATTGCCTGAAATAGTATTTATTTTATTTTCTTCGTTAAACCTTTTGATATGTTTTTTTTGTTGTTGTTAACTCCTTATTTGTTAATTACCTGAGTAGCATCAATCTTTGTTATTGGTATTTGATTTTTTTAATCAATTTAGGGTGAAGATTTGATTAACTGTTTATAAGAGATTTTCACAAATTTAAGACAGTTTAGAACTTAAACATTGTATGAATGAGAAAACTCTTCTCAAAAGCATTTGTAATCACCTAATAAAATAAGCAATATATGGAAAATATCAAAATCTAACCGTCTAATATTTGAATAATATTAAACTTAACATGTTCCACTATTCATAATTTTATAATATTGATTTAGTAGCAAATTTTATGTATTTTGTCATAATGTATTCTATCATATTGTATGTATTCTTCTAGAATATATAAAATGCTAGGAATTGCAAGTAACATTCTAGTAATTCTGACAGAATGAATTTATACATTCTATGCTTTAGAATGTTTATATATAGAGAAATACGATTGCACATGGCAAATCACATGCTTTTAATTATTTATAGTGGCATGTAAAGTTATAACTAGCAGATTTTATTCTATGTATTCTGCGAGATTGTATTCTATGTATTATGCAAGATTGTGTTCTGTATATTCTACCAGAATGTATTATATGTATTCTGACAGCATGTATAAATTAATAGGAATTGCAAGCAACATGTTTTTAACCATTATTAGTTTTGGTTGCATTTGTGATAGGAATGGTCCGAAGAATGGCTTGAAGACTTGATAAGAATGATTTGAAGAATGAGCTAAAGATTGATGACACTCACAGTTTAAGAATGTTCTTATTTTTTTAAGAATTATACTTGTATTTATTCATTAACTGTATATTCAAGAATGCTGATTTTTTATGATATTCTTGTAGAATATGTATAAATATATTAAAATGTATAAGGCTATTAGTATATAAGAATATGTATGAATTTGTATTTAAGTTCGAATGTATATGAAAATATTACAATGTTGTTATTCTTCAACTAGGAGTTCAAGAATTCTGTTATTCTTCATTAATATTCTAATATAATGAAACTCTGAAAGAACATCATTCAAACAAAAATCCATTATGATGGAATAAAATCGGTTATGTTTGCAAATTATGTTTAGAATTAATTAGAATTAATTTAAAAAATTCATATTTTTAAAATTAGGAGTGTTAATGATCCCTTAAAATCCAAAATTTTCCATTTTTAAAATAGGTTGTAACGCCCCGATTTTCAGGTATTGATTAAATAAAAGGTTCTTTGGTTTTAAGTCCTACTCGACGAGTTGGTTGCCAAACTCGTCGAGTAGCAGCGGGGAGGGACCGCATGTTTAGTGACCTACTCACCGAGTCCAAGAGGGGACTCGACGAGTAGGAGCTGGCAGATGAAACCCTAAATCCTGGGGTTTTGCACCCTATTTAAAGGAGCCTCAGCCTCCTTTGGCCTCTTTACAGTCTTTAAGAAGCTCAGTGAAACCCTAATTCGTGTGGTACTCTTCTTGGTGTGATTTAAGCCTTGGAAAGAAGGTTGGCTAGGAGGGAAAAGCTTGAAGAGCAAAGGAGTTGAAGCAAGGAAGGTGTGGGAAGCAGAACTTACCTCAGCTAGCATCTCCTGGAGGTATCAAGTTGTAATCTTTACTTCCCTTTCCTTCTAGATCTCTTTTCTCTTGGTTGAGTTTTAGGGTTTTATGGATTTTGAGTTGATATGGGGAGCTATGGGCTAGATCTGAAGTTGTAACTTCAGATCTGGACCCTTCCTAAGTCCTAGAGTCATAAAGTTGCGGGTATGGGGGTGATTGAAACCCTCCTTGTGCATGAAACCCCATTAAGAGCTTAGAATTGCCATTAAGAGACTTTTTAGCCATGCATACACGTAAAGTTTGCAACTTTACGTGAAAAGCATGCTCTAGAAGCTTGGATCTGTAATTTGGAGCCATTGCATGGCTTAAATGAGTCTGTATGGCTTAAGGGCTGAAGGAACTCGGCGATTCGTATGAAGATGGCCATGAACTCGACGAGTTGGATGAGCAACTCGGCGAGTCCGATGAAGATTGTCGTAGACTCGGCGAGTTGCATGAACAACTCGGCGAGTCGGATGATCTTTCTCCAGGATATGTATGCACATGTATCCGTCGAGTCGCAAGAAGGAAACTCGACGGGTGGCTTAAAAGTATGATCAATAATTGGAGGAACTCGACGAGTCACCTCGATGACTCGGCGAGTTGGATAGTGCTTCAAGGAACTCGGCGAGTAGCCGAGGGTGCTTGACGAGTTAAGGTCAACATGGACTGTTGACCTTGACGGAGGACTTTGAACTTGGCTAGGGGTTTACTAGTGGGATAAAGAGTACCTTATAAGGTTAAGGACTTATGAGTATTTTGTGCTATGATAACAGGTGGTGGAGCCTGTGTCAAGTGACCCGAGAGTTGGAGTTTATCTTCCGAGTCGACATCTGCAAGGTGAGTTACCCTCACTATATCGATAGGGTCTAAGGCACCAAGGCCGGCCCTTTAGTTGTTATCGTTATGGTATGCTACATGTGGATATGATCTGTTAGGTCAGAATCAGGATAGACTATATGTTATGTTCTTATGATCCGTAAGGATTGATATATTAGTGACCTACTAGGTCAGTGCTCTAGTTACGAGAGATCGCTATGTGTGGTAATCAGTGAGATAGATATGTTCGATGTTTTGTATATGCTAGTAAATGTTTGTATGCGCACATGATTATTTTCTTGTTGATTTGGGTTGAGGTGGTCCTGCTTTGTGCTGAAGGCCAACATACCCTATTAGCGGTCCGGGGAGACTGTAGGCCCACGTGGCGGTCCAGTCATGTCGGAGGATCAGTGTAGATTCAGTAGGCTGTAGGCCCTATAGGACGGTCCAGTTAGGCCAATGGCCCAGTATGCATGTTGTTGATTTATGGTTATAGATTTGGTATTTCAGTGTGGTATTGGTATTTTGGGGGTAGCTCACTAAGCCCCCGGGCTTACAGTTTGCAGTTTATTGTTTCAGGTACTTCAGGAGGAGATTATGGCAAGGCAAATGTGTGACCGTACCGCTCCTCATCCTTATGATCTTGTTTTGGGACACCCTGATGGATATTGATAGAAAATGTTTTGTAAACAGTTACTCGTTGGTTTTTAAATTATGATTGAAAAGTTTTAAATTTTGGCGTAAAATTTATGGGTGTTACATAGGTTAATTGACCAAAATACCCTTTTGCTAAAATTTGTGTGATTATATGGTACATACTGCCCTAATGTAATATCAGAGACCCTCAGATCATGATCATTGATTCTATTCATCCAGAGGTTTAGATCTGTGCATTCTGGCACACAATAGTTAGTAAAAACAAAATAACTTAAGCATATATATATATATATATATATATATATAGGAGACGGTTCATTTGAGATTAAAAAAAAAGTATCTTGAGATTTAACCTGAGTCATACATTTCTCATTTGCCGCTCTAACGCTTCAATGTACCAACAACAACCATGGATGCAAAATAATAAATGATTATACGTATATGTCTGTTTACAGACTATGTAATCATATATGATTATGAAAGCTGGTGGTGGTGACAAAGGTGGCGGTGGTATAAGTGACGGAGGTGATAGTGGTGGTGTCGGCTGGTGTCAGAGGTGGTTGTAGTGGTGGTGGCGGTTGTGGTAGTGGGGATGGTGGCGGAGGAGAAAGGAACAGGAGACACTATATAATCATTTATGATTATAACAGACCTCTCTCGCCGGTACGTTGGAGGGTTAGAGCGGCAGACTTGAAATATGTGGCTTAAGTTGAATCTCAAGATCTCTATTTTATTTTTAATTTCAACAGAACCTACCTCTCTCTCTCTCTCTCTCTCTCTCTCTCTCTTTATATATATATATATATATATATATATATATATATATATATATATATATATATATATATATATATATATATATATATATATATATATACACACACACACGTGCATATTAGTTTTAATATGAACATGTACGATTACTTACCAAATCATAATATATACATATATAGTTTTCGATTTCCTTAATTGGTTCTAGAATATATATATATATATATATATATATATATATATATATATATATATATATATATATATATATATATACTAGAAAAGTTTTGATGGCCGTGATTATCACGGCCCACGAGCGGTCATTTTGATATTTCATCTAATAATGTTGTGGATTCATGATGAACCGGAGTTGAAGTAAAACCCTAGAAGGCGGCAAAGTTGAAAGTGCAATGTTATGATTGAGTGAATTTTTCACATAACAATGTTTTAAGAATGAAACTTTGAAATTCATCAATAACAACCTTAAATTTCTAAGAAAAAGATGACATATATTACGTGAAAATGAGATAAGCACTAAGGAAATACAATTAAAAGCAACGAACTTTGGACGTAGATGCAGCAACACCCAAACCCTTATTTACATCAAATATTTCTCTTGCCACATCAGACGTCATCTCGTAAAAAAAAAGTTCATGCAAGCAAATCAAATCTGGTAGTTGTAGGTCAATAGTGACTGAGAAGCGATAGGTTGTAAATTACGTTTGTGTAACAATTTCACAATAGCTTTTTAGGTAATAGATTGATAATGCAATGAATTTTGTGAATTTCTTCCAATAACAAATAAAGTAGAAACAAGTATTAGGAACACAATTTTGAAGTTTTATTTTTTTATTTTTTTATCTAAAGAATGTAATTTGTCTAAACTCAAAAGAATTGGAATTAAAATGAAGCATAATTTTTCATTTGTTTTTGGAATTGTCAAAAGACTCCGAACTAAAAAAATGATGTATTAGTTATTAACCGCAAAAGAAAGAACGAAATTCAATAATAAATTTTATTTAGGGAAAGTAACAAAAAAAATTATGTTTAGGTAGTTTTGCGGTTTAAGCACTAATATTTTGGTTTTTTTCTAATAAAAAACCATAAAAGTTTCATTTTTTTTTTCAAATTAACTATTTTGACTCGGTATATTAAGTCTCACCCGTAATTTTGTTGTAACATATCAATAATTTTCTAAGTGCAAATGACATAATAGATTTTAAGTTTGACAAAAATGTACGAATTTACCTTTTAGTGTATTTTAAGTTCATTAAAACTGAAAGTTTACAACCTTCTTTTTTTAATATTACCTTTTGCGTATTTCTGGTTCATTAAAGCCTTTATGTTTAGTAAAAATGTTCAGTTTTAACATTTTTTATGTCTTTAAGTTTGATAGAAGTGTTCAAATTTACCAAATAAATCAACAAAAATGGTAAACTAAAATAACCACAAATACACAAAAGGGTAAATCCACATATTTCTGCTAAACCTAAAGGTCATTTGTGTTTTTCTAAATTAATCATTTTCACATCTTATGTCAAGTCAAAAACTCAAAATGTCTAATTTTGAAAAATGATTGGGAAAAAAATATAGTTGCAAAATTACACAAAATATAATGGTTTTTCTATAATTTTCCATATTTAGTTTTATATATATATATATATATATATATATATATATATATATATATATATATATATATATATATATATATATATATATACTAGGTGTAAGACCCGTGCATTATACGAGTTTATTAAAAATAAAAATTTAATATCAATATTTAAACATTAAATATTTTATAAAGTAATACTTTTATATAAGATAATGTAAAAGAAATCAAAAAATTTTGAAGCATTTATGAGACTTTATTATCAAATTAATAGAATGTTTCTCTTTCTTTATAAAACTTTTTAGAATTTTATGAAATTTTATTTTTAAAAAAATTCAAATTCCCAAAAAATGAAAAGTGGAAAATAATAATTCTAAAACTCCTACAAAATGACATGTGTCAAAATAAAGGAGAAGAAGACATGTGACAAAAAAAATCTTCATTTATTAGAGTGAATTATTGTGTTATTGTATGCATAAACTAGGCGAATGCCCGCGCGTTGCGCAGAAGCATCTATATAGCTGAAATATTTACCAATATATGTTTTGTTAAATATAACAATAATGTGATTATTAAATTTGATATAATAATTTGTATACTAAGTTGATATAATATATTGATTAATTTGAATTATATGATAATATATACATCTATTAAAACCGAATAATCTTAATCTTTGGAATGGCCTCTACCCGTGGGTTATTCATGAATAAAATTAAATATAATATATGGTTTAATGTTATTTATAGTTTTTGTTATTGTAAATTATTTTTTTTAAATTTATTTGCTTAACGTTTTAATTTCTATCATTGTAATTATTTAAAACATCAAACAATTTTTTTTTATTTTAAAGGTAACAATATAATCATTTATATAATGTTATTTTTAAGTATTGTTATTGTAAGTTATTTTAAGCTACTTATTTGAAAACTTTTAACGATTATACGAATATCTTTAGGAAATATTTTAGTTAAATTGATACTACAATTTAGTTTTTGTATTTAGCACTATAATTTTTTATTTTTAACTATTCACAAAATATTCTTTGAGTTTTAAGCAGAACTGAATTTTATATTGAAGTTGACTTTGTAATGTTATATTTAAATTAACCATTTAAGTATTTTGTCCAAATTGTTTAAAAGTTGTAGCTTTAAATTTAGAATGGTTTACATACAACAACATATTAAATCTAATAAATTAAGTATAATATGTTAAAAGTTAAAGACAAAATTATCTAAGTAGAAGTAAAAATATTATTTTAATATTGAAATTTAATTTATTTATGATTACACTTTAGGTTTGATACTTATTTAACCTTATTAACCAACTTATAATCATTATTAGAAAGATACTAAAATTTATCACTTTTAACTATTTACAAAATATTCTTTAGGTTACTTAAGTTTAACTAAAATGTATATTTAAGTTGATCTTGTAAGGTTATATTTAAAATAACAATTTAAGTGTTTTACACAAATTGTTCAAAAGTTGTAGCTTTAAAATGATAATGGTTTACATACAACAACATATTAAACCTAATTAATTAAGTATTATATGTTAAATGTTAAAAACATAACTTTATAAGTAGAAGAAAATATATATTCTTTTAATATTGAAATTTAGTTTATATATGATTACACTTTAGGTTTCATATTTATTTAAGCTTATTAACCAACTTATAATCATTATTAGAAAGAAATTGAAAAGTCATGGGAGTTTCAAATGAATGTGGTTAAAGGAAAAATGAATTGGAGTTTCAAATGCATGAGATTTAAGAAAAAATGTTAGCTTTATAAGTATATACTAGGCGAATCCTCATGCGTTGCACGAGCATTTAATTATTTAATTAAAATAATAACTTTTAACAAACTTTAATTTATTATTTATATATGAAAAACCAATGTTAGTAGCAAAACAAAACATATATTTACCATGTTCGTTTTATGAACAACCATAGTTTTATGTCATTGGTTATTTCTATTATAAATTGATAATTTTATAAACCGTTTTAAGTTGTGTAAATTTATATCAAACATATTAAGTTGTGTAGCTTGTATAAAAATGCATGGTAATATCTAATATAACTAATAACAAATAGTATGGAAAAAAAACTCACTACTAGAAAAAAGGCCTTTTACGACGCTCATTGCACGTCGTAAAACGCTCAGACGACACGCAAATGCGTGTCAAGGAAGGCCCTGTCATAAAGAGAGACGACACGCATTTACGACGCGCGGTTATGACACACAATGCGTATCAAGGAAGGCCCTGTCATAAAGGAAGACGACACGCATTTGTGTGTCGTAACCTTACGACGCGCGTGTTTATGACACACAATGCGTATCAAGGAAGCCCCTGTCAAGAAAGGCCATGTCATAAATGAAGATGACACACATTTTTGCGTATCAAGGAAGCCCTTGTCATAAAGGAAGACGACACGCATTTTGCGTGTCATAATTTTAAATATTTTTAAAATTATATATATTTTTATAGATTTACTAATTTTCAAATTAAATAACACATTAAAAGTCTAATAATACAAAATAAAATACCATAAACACTAAGAATAATTCATTGCACTAATATGTCAAATACAAATAATCATTCCAATATTAAGTAAATGTAACACATTGCTAATATTTCATAATATTTATTATGCAAGAAATATGAAAAAATTGAAATCCCTGAGATTAAAAGTACTAATAGAAGCTTCACGTGAGATACATACAGTTGGACCAGTAAGCAAGGATGTTCCCGAATCCATAATAACAGCACAAGAACACGTACGCGATATCTTCTTCTAGAAGTTGTCAATCCAAAACTATTGTTGAAGGTTGGCATGATAGCTATTAAGATTTGAGCATAACAAGAAACCAATCAATGTTAGGAACTCAAAATTTACTGCCACCATTATCATGTATACTCTGGACAAAAAAATAAATATAAAATGGAAATGAGTCAAAAGTTTAACTGTTTGGGCTATTTTTGTGTTTTTTTTTTACAATTTAATTTCACCTTGATGGCATTCTTAATTTCTGCAAGAACTAATGGTATTCTTTTTACAACTTGGGCATATGAATACTTATTGGCAAACGCATCAACAATGTCATTTTGGACAATGTCAATCATATAAAGTGCTCGTTGAAACCCATCATCATTTATCATCTTTTGTAAAGTTGAATATATTGATGGGTTTTGAGCATTCTAACACTTCCTAAGTGTACATGGGTCAAAACAAAATCATCGAGGGGCCCAGATATCAGCTTCTAATCCAAGAAGGAACAGATAAACTTCGACTCATATGTTTGTTCTGCCACTCATTGAATTACACACAAAAGTACGTTTTATAACATCGAGTTACCAATGCGGTTTCGTACAGTCAATGCATAACCAACTTGTAAGTAACAAATCATATCTCTAGGTTTGAAGACTTATATGATATTACCGTCTCACGATCACTCGAGATAGAATTCCATGAAGTGATTCCAGTGAGCGTGGGTTGAGTCCAATGCTTAGAACTTATGAGCACTCATGATTGTTGTAGCCTTGTCCAAGACCTCTACAACCAAACATGACAGTCTTGATTCAAATCTACTTCCAACATATGACCGACTGTGGAGGTTTGAATAATATGTTATACCAAACAAAATTATTCTGGAAGTCAAAACATGCAAAAGAAATATAGTAAACGATCGACAAGAGATAGCAACACTTTACTCATAAATAAAACTCCTTTTATTCATCATCTAATGTCAATTACACTTTACAAATTTCGAGATTATCTAACTACTAAATCTAATATCATCCTTCAGCCCTATGCTCCGAGCATGCTGAAGATGCTTAACCCGATTCAGTCCCTTTGTGAGGGGATCTGCCGGATTCTCATTTGATGATACCCTCTTTGCCACGAGGTGTCCTTCTTCGATCCGATGTCTAATGAAATGGTATTTTCTGTCGATGTGTCTGGATCTCCCATGATCCCTTGGTTCCTTGGCTAAGGCAACAGCACTTTCACTATCACAGAAAATTTCCATTGGCTCTTTAATAGCTGGTACAACTCCAAGGTCTCCAATGAAGTTCTTCAGCCATATCGCCTCCTTTGCTGCCTCGCTAGCTGCAATATACTCTGATTCACAAGTAGAATCTGCCACTGTCTCTTGCTTGGAACTCTTCCAAGAAATTGCTCCTCCGTTTAGGGTAAAGACCCAGCCCGACTGAGAGCGGAAATTATCCCTATCAGTCTGGAAGCTAGCATCACTATACCCTACAACTCTCAAGTCATCACTCCCACCGAGGGTAAGAACCCAGTCCTTAGTCCTCCGTAGGTACTTGAGGATATTCTTTACCGCAGTCCAGTGTGCCTTGCCAGGGTTCGCCTGATACCTGCTAACCATGCTCAAGGCAAAAGCTACATCGGGTCGAGTACACGTCATAGCATACATGATCGATCCTACAGCCGAAGCGTAAGGTGTTCGACTCATTTCTGCTATCTCAGCCTCAGTGCTAGGGCTTTGTGTCTTACTCAATCTGGTGTTACTCTGGATGGGTAACTCTCCTTTCTTGGAATCCTGCATGCTGAATCTCTTCAGCACCTTATCCAAGTAGGTACTCTGACTAAGTCCAATTAGTCTTTTACTCCGATCTCTTAAGATCCTTATCCCTAAAATATAGGCAGCTTCACCAAGGTCCTTCATAGCGAAACACTTCCCAAGCCAGGACTTTACTTCCTGCAGGGTTGGAATGTCGTTTCCTATGAGTAGTATGTCATCCACATACAATACCAAAAAGCTAACTATACTCCCACTAGCCTTGACATACACACAAGATTCATCTTCACTCCTAGAAAAGCCAAATTCCTTGACCTTTTCATCAAAGCAAAGATTCCATCTGCGAGGTGCTTGCTTCAATCCATAAATGGATTTCTCAAGCTTACACACTCTATTAGGGTACTCGTTGCTGACAAAACCCTCTGGCTGACTCATGTAAACATCTTCAGCCAACTTTCCATTAAGGAAAGCGGTTTTGACATCCAACTGCCATATTTCATAATCATGAAATGCAGCTATGGCTAACAGAACCCGAATAGACTTAATCTTGGCTACTGGAGAAAAGGTCTCATCATAATCCACTCCAGGAATTTGAGAGAAGCCCTTTGCAACCAGTCTAGCCTTATAAGTGTGTACTTTACCATCCATGTCGGTCTTCTTCTTGAAAACCCATTTGCACCCTACTGTCTTACGACCTGGTACATTTTCAACCAAGTTCCAAACTTGATTGTCATACATGGATTGTATCTCGCTATCCATAGCCTCTTTCCATTTAGCAGACTCGGGGCCTGCCATGGCTTCCTCGTAGCTGTTAGGGTCATCTTGACTTACTAGTGTCCCATCACTAATAAGTGTCTCACCTTCTGCAGTAATATGGAATCCATAGTAATGCTCAGGTGCACTCCTAACTCTCGTGGAACGCCTCAGAGGTACAGATTTGTCAATTGGCTCAACAGGAGTTTCCTCCTCAAGTTGAGGGCTAGAGTTTGAAGTTCCTTCACTGCTTGATTCTTGAATTTCTTCAAGATCAATTTGCCTCCCACTGTCTCCTTGGCTTATAAACTCTCTTTCTCGAAAGACTCCTCTTCTTGCTACAAAGACCACATTGTCACTAGGTCTGTAGAAGAGGTAACCAAAGGATCGCAGTGGGTAACCGATGAAAATACACCTCTCGCTTCGAGGTTCGAGCTTATCATGAGTCTCGCGTCTCACGAAAGCCTCGCAACCCCAAATCTTGATGTGGTCTAGTTTAGGTACTTTACCAGTCCACATCTCGTGAGGAGTTTTGGCAACTTTCTTTGTAGGGACTAGATTAAGAATATGGGCGGCAGTCTCTAAGGCATACCCCCAAAATGATATTGGTAGCGTAGCTCGACTCATCATGGAACGAACCATATCTAACAAGGTTCGATTACGCCTCTCAGCCACACCATTCAACTGTGGTGTCCTGGGAGGTGTCAATTGTGAGACTATCCCACATTCCCTTAGATAGTCGAGGAACTCTGAACTAAGATACTCACCACCACGATCGGATCGAAGCATCTTAATGTTCCTGCCCAATTGATTCTCGACTTCCTGTTTAAATTCCTTAAACCTCTCGAAAGTCTCTGACTTATGCTTGATCAAGTAGACATATTCATATCTACTATAATCATCAGTAAAAGTCAAATAATAACGATTAGCATCCCTTGTGGCATGTTTGAATGGTCCACACACATCCGTGTGTATAAGGTCCAACAAACCTTCACCCCTGTCACACGAACCTGTGAAGGGTGACTTTGTCATTTTTCCAAGTAAGCATGATTCGCAACTATCATCTGACTTTAGGTCAAACGACTCCAAGACTCCATCCTTTTGGAGTTGGCCTATGCGCTTCTTGCTTATATGTCCAAGACGACAATGCCATAATGATGCTTTATCCAAGTTATTATTAGTAGAATCAATACACAAAACATTATTTCATAAGTTATCTACAACAGATACAGCTTCATACACACCATCACAAGGTAATGCTTTAAAATAAAGAACATTATTAAAGAAAGCATCAATAGAACCAACTTCATTATTAAATGAAAAGGTAAACCCTTGTTTGTACAAAGCATGAAAGGAAATAATATTTCTTGCCATTCCTGGCGAGTAACAACATTTATTCAAATCTAAACTAAACCCACTACTTAGCGATAAAGTATAAACTCCAATCTTGGTAACAGGTATAGCTTTCCTATTCCCCATGATCAAGTTTATCCTTCCTTGCTCCACATCCTCACTTCTTCTTAGTCCCTGCAAGTCACAACAAATATGAATACCACACCCGGTATCAAGGACCCAAGAATTAGAATGGGGTGAGTTATTAGAAATGATAGTGTAAATACCTGCATGGTTGGGTTTAACTTTCCCATCCTTCACATCTTGCTGGTATTTTGGGCAGTTCCGCTTCCAATGAGATTTTTCATGGCAATAGAAGCATTCAGCCTCTTTTGGGTCAGAAGAAGGAGTAATGAAACCTTTCTTGGTTCCACTTGAAGAAGAGCCATCAAGGTTCTGAACCTTGGTACCCTTAGAAGAGCTCTTTCTCTTCCTCCCTCGACTTTTCCCGATTGCCAAAACCGGAGTAGAGTTTTGAGTAG
Organism: Lactuca sativa; assembly: GCF_002870075.4. Lineage (NCBI taxonomy): Eukaryota > Viridiplantae > Streptophyta > Magnoliopsida > Asterales > Asteraceae > Lactuca > Lactuca sativa. The sequence goes on along the minus strand of NC_056624.2, from coordinate 236,169,690 downwards.
GGGTGATAGCAACCGACTTCCCCTTAAGACCTGATTATGCGGTCTTGAGAAGTCCCTGAAGTTTGCTGAGGGTGACCTCTTCCTTGTTCATGTGATATGTCATGCGGAATTGATCATAGCACGATGGTAAGGAATGCAAAATAATATCTATTGCAAGATCCTCCGGGAAGTTCACATTAAGCTTCAGCAAACGATCCACATACCTTTTCATTTTCTGCATGTGGCTCGTGACGGATTCCCCGTCCTTCATCATGGTTGTTATCATGGAGCAGATGATTTCATACCTCTCTTGTCGTGCACTTTGATGGTATCTTTCCATCAAATCTTGGTGCATTTCATAAGGGTAGAAATCCTCATAAGACTTTTGGAGTTCCGATGTCATCGTGGCCATCATGATGCAAGCCACTTTCGTAGCATCCCTTTCATGTGCCCGAAATTCAGCGATCTCCTGAGGAGTTGCAGTGGACTCATCAATCTCCTTAAGCTCCTTGTCAAGGACATATTCTTTGTCCTCGTAGCGGGTAATCATCCTGATGTTTCTGATCCACTCATTGAAGTTGGATCCATCAAAGGTGACTTTCCCACACAAGTTCATAAGGGTAAAGGAGCCATTAGGATTAGAGCCAGAAGCATTGTTGAAAGACATCTGAAGAAAAGAGAACAAGATTAGTTTAGATATAAGAGAGTCCTTAATAAAACACCCAAATGTAATATTAAGGCTAGGATCCAATCACAATATAATATAACTTAGAAGAGGTATGCCGTAATCTAAGCTATATCATATTTGAAAGGTAGGTGAATGACGACTCACCAATTTCCACCACGAAAACCGCAATATTTTAGTATTAGGTTTTTGAATGGTTCTTAGAAATTCCTAGATTCTTTGAGATTCAATGAACTTTTCAAAGGCATGTTTCAATCTCGAGTGTGCCCTCCAAGTTTTGTGACTGGGATACCGAGGATCACAAAACGAGGTGTGAAGTAACCATGCAAATCACTTGGTACCCTTAAACTTTATCACTCAATCGATGTGCCGGTTAACCACACACGCTCCATCGATACTATAATAAACCCCTAAGTCACCCTTTACCTACCTTGTTAAGTCCAAGTTAGTGTGCCGGTTAACCACACACGCTCCACCAACGACTTAATCAAAGTGTAAAGTGTAATTTCATGGAATAGCACCTTATTCACATTTTTCCTAAAGTAACTAAGATTGGGAATTTAATAAAACATTTAGTTACTTTATAATACTCATCATACTTTGAATGAGAATTAATAAGTCCTTGTCTTACCCGTTCGGCTAACGACCCTCCACCGATCAAGCAAGCAGTGGGTGAGAGTGGACACCCATTAAGTCACCATTTTATAGGCAACAACCTTATACCCACCTTATAGACCGGCTTCGTGAATGAGGCGTACTAGCGGTAAGACGACTTTATTCTTATACATATATATATATATATATATATATATATATATATATATATATATATATATATATATATATAATTATTAAATCATAATAATATAAGTATAAGGGTTGAATTTTAACTTTTAAAATTCTAGGGGCTGGAACTAAAGTTTTAACTTAACTTTACTTGTTCCAAAACTTGAGGGCAAGTTTTGTAAACTTTCAAAACTTTTCATTTCTTGTAACTTATGAGTTTAATAGAGTAATAAAATGAGGACTTTTCATTTTTCCTAACTCTTGTGTTCTTTTAATGGTTTTTAATCCAAGAGACTTTTGGTTTTCCATAACTTGAGGACAAGTTATGGACTCCATTAAAACACATTATGATCATGAATTAATCTACCACATAGGTTTCAAATAATTCCTATGATCATCCAAACATCATAAGAACAAGAATATGAATATGAACACTTTCAAGAATCAAAATCACATTTAATCTTTGTAATTTTGATAACTAGTTGTTGTAAATGAGTTAGAAAAGACATTACACCTTCTAAAACAAGTTTTCAAGTACCAAAACATTTTAGGGTAATGATTCTAATCCATTTCCAGCAACTCAAGTCGAAATTCTGCACTCTGTCGACCCTACTCGCCGAGTGCATAAACCTACTCGCCGAGTAGGTTGAAGATACACATGAACTCGACGAGTCCTCCCCATGGACTCGCCGAGTCCATCAGTCAGACAGCAAAATTTTCGACTTTCTTCAACTTTTAAGCACAAATAACAAACAAACAAGCCTAGGCTCTGATACCACTGATGGGTTTTGAGCATTCTAACACTTCCTAAGTGTACATGCAACCCTAATAACCTTGGATCTATGTTTGTCTAATTATCATGCAAAGTTGAATTCCAAGGTTATATTCCTATCTAGAATACATGGGAACAATTTTAACTTGAATCATAGATAGAATAACTTACCTTGTTGTTGCTTGTGTTCCTTGAAACCTTGTGAGCCTAGCACCCCAAGTGTGATGCCTCAAATGCTTCACACAACACCAAATGCTCTTGGAAAGACTCTTGAGATAACACACACTTCTCAAAATCGCCCAAGCCCTCTAGTTTCTTAGTCTAGCCGATTTTGGTGGAGAATATGCTTCTTATATAGTGTTGACACATCTAGGGTTACACCATGTAAACCCTAATGTGTCATGACTCTTCATTTCCATGACCCATGGGTTTGTAACTCCCATGGAGCATCCTATGGGTAGAACCCAACTTGATAATCCATGGAGCCTCTTAGCCCACTATACAAGATATGGACGATTTACATAATCAACCCATATATTTAATTAGTTATCCTTTGATCACTTAATTAATTCCAAATTAATTCTTTGATCAACTAATCAAATAATATTATTAATATATTAGAACTTATAATATATTGATAATCTCCAAGTGTTATTTCTCTCATTTAGTCTATCCAATTGCATGGTGCCATGCAACCCAAATGGACCATGCCGGGTCGGGTCAAGTACACACCTGAAATAGTTATGGACTTAGACATCTTATCCAACATATATCACCTCAAAAAACTAAATTTACAAATCCCAAAATTGAAATTTTTAGGTAAGATAAATTGCATGATATAAAAATCAATTGATAAATGGCTTTTTATCGTAGGAAGGGCATAACCGTCATTCGGACATTCCTATGATAAACCTATAAAGTTCACATGAAAGCTCTCTCAAGGCTGTGGGCAAGTTTAGTTCAGGCTCAGAAGTAGGAATATCCAAATTTGGAATATCCCACTGTCAGATCCAAGAAAAAAAAAATCAATTATTGAAAATTTTAAAATCATATTTCACAAGGAGTGTTAATACTTAAAGAACACAAAAGGGTACCTTGGGCGCAAAATCTTTGGAAACTAATCTTGCATACCTCTATCAAAAGGTAAAGGAATGTGTATATATAACATGGCTTTCAAAATTCACTTGATATTTACTCACTTGAAGATCTGCAAACACTTCAAATGGAATGTTGGATCATTTTCACTGTTACATAAATTATGCTTTGTAGAATTACTTGTGCACATGACAAGTTAGCACATGAAATTTGTGAATTTTCGGGCTAGTTTGCACTCTTGTACTAAGCTGAACTTTTGTGCTTGGAATTAAGTTAAGCCCTTGGCAAGGATGAAAATAGACTTCCATACCTGATTATAGGCTTTTACCTCATGGCATTTGGAGCCTTTATGAATTTATTATGAATTTTCGAAGTTGATTGATGCAAACAGTGGGCTGCATGGACCAGTTTGCAAAGATTGGTACTTATACCCTTAAAGGAATTGGAATTAGGAAAAGTGGTCCAAAGTTCAATGAAACTAGATACACTAAACTTTCCAGAAAACTATACTTCATGATTTTTGGACAATCTGATGGCCTTGTATGATTTTTATAAGATAAGGACAGATTGCAGCAACGTGCTGAAACATTTCATGACAGCATCAAACAAAATGGGATAAACAACTCACATAAACTCAGAATCAGGATAGGAAAACAAAGAAAAAATGTAGTAGACATTCATACCTTTCCACAATGAAAACCCCATTAAAATTCTCAACCTAACACCATTGCCCTTTCTATGGCATGAATTACCATTCTGCCCTTCTCTTCTTCCTCATTTTCTGCTGCATTTTCAGAAAGAAAAAAAAATGTGTGGTAAAGATGGTGAAAATCATGGTACTTAAGTGCTTCAGAAAATGATGCAAGAAAAATCACTCTAACAGAATACCAATTGAGAGTCATTCCATTCCATCAAAATCCTTTAAAAATAATGTTTGTTGGGATTTCTGCAATATTTCTGTAACTGCTTCATTCAAATATTCCCTAAAAATCATGTAGCTTTAATATAATCCACCTTCTATTGCTACAACTATTCTTCTCATTTTCCCATTTTTTTCCACTTTTAACCCTTCTACTTGTAATCACTGCAGTCCCATCCCTACCAATCTTTTTCAAAATTCCCCCAATGCCCGTTGCTGCTAACCTTGCAGCTCTTCTTGTCACCACATCACATATTTTCACCACCAGTTTTCTCACTTTCAGTGGAACATCGTTTATCTGATAATGAATTAATTTTGTCAAAAAAGAAAATAAACCCAGATTCAAAAAAGTATTTTTTTTATATAGAAACTAGGAAAATCTTACATTTAGGGTTTCTTCAAGAATCTTGGCAACTTCACTCGGGTTTGGGGTGTCATCTTCATGCATAGCAGCCATTAATGGTGTACTGAGTATTTTTAAGAAACAAAATATGAATTTATCTTTTTTGTAATCCCATTTGCTGAGAACTTTTTATCAATCTAAACAATGCACTTTACATTTCTACCCCTACATTGGTAAAAACAGTAAAGAATTTCGTTTTATGACATACCTTAACATGAATCTTGCTGAAAGCTTAGAGGAAACTCGTCCAAAAATATCTGATTCTAATGACACTTTGTAAATTACTCTTCTAACAATGTCACCTAAATACATTCCCGATATCATTTTCTCAAAACCCTGTATTATTAATCACAAAAATCATATCAAGTAAAAAAAATATGGAAATTATAGAGTGAAAATTATCTTGGATAAAAATAATTAAATTAACCTGATCATTTGGGTTCTGACTTTCTGCATCAAGATCAATATCATAATCAGTTCACTACTAGAAAACAACCTTTTACGAACAAAACAAAATATACTGTAATAACAACTTACTGGCAGCTGGTATTCTGTTTTGGAATCTCTACGCCCTCCTCTTATGGCAAAATGAGCATAACTAGGATACTTCCCCTGTCTACAATTCCTCCTTCATCAACAGTTTCATTTGCCAATATTTCATATAATTCAGAAATCAGTTGTTGCACCTACAAGTCATCAACAATGATTATTAGTATGAGAATGTTTGACAAGGGTATTCTCGTCTTTTGCACTTTTTTACCTCAGGGAATCAATAAGTCCTTCAGGTATGAGAATAACACCATAGTTATAACCAAGATCTGCACGTTTACAGATTACATCTGCTATGTAATTTGTAACCTTTTTTAGTGTCAATTTCTTTGATGCAACCTGTAAGAAATATGACAAAAAAATAATTAGTGAGTCTCTAAAAAAATAAAAAATAAATTGAATTGTGTACCTTTTCTCCAATAAGAGTGATGTTTGGATGAGTTTGTAAAGCACATTCTAATGTAATGTGGGAAGCAGCACGTCACATAAGCCTTACAACTGCATACATACAATACAACCTTATAATTAGCAACCATGTGAATAGTCCTATTTCCTTGGTCAAACGTTGACCAAATTTATTTTTTTATTTTTACAAATTATATGAAAATATAATATTCCAGATAATGAACTTACAGTGATAATATTTCCCTGTGGAACGTGCATCTATCATAACATTTCCCGAAATCCCCCTGAAATACATTTAATAACAAAAGCATGATTGCTGGATATCTTTGGTCTGCGGAAAGACTGGAGCAAGTATACACCAAGTTAACACTTAACACAATTCACCATTCATTCTCCACAAACATTCAATTATTCAAACAATCTTAACATTCCCTTTTCAAAAACTGAAGATATCCCAGTTAAAGAAATAGAATCCACCATAAACTCCCCCTTTACAGAACCTTTTATCACTTGAGGTAAAATGGTCAAGAAAAAAAGAAAAGAAACAGAAATTGTTGGTGTTGGTGTTGGTGATTTGACATGATGAACCTCCCAAGATAGGTGACAATTCTTTAGTAGCAACTTCTCCTCATGTTTGAATTTGTAATGAAAATGTTAAGAGGTTCTGAATCAAATGTATAAGATTATCCATAGATTTGAGCTTGCCTTTGCAATAGTATAAGCTGAGGGTCGAGCATTCACAGCAAGGGGACCTCTGCGAGGTGGCCCTGTTGGTTTTCCACCACCAAATGATCTTCCTTGACCTCGACCACCACCACCACCACGAGCCCTACCTCTCCCTCTATCTCTAATCTTCTTCAAATAGATTTTGGTGCGAGATTGGATCAGCTGCTGATGCAATCGTATACGAATCGACAAAATCAAGCAATTGAAAGAACTGTTATAGGATCGCTGGTGATCTAGGTTTCGAGCATGAGAAAGAAATAGGGTTCGAGCATGAGAAAGAACTGTTATAGAGATGTAGCAAGGTACGAGGTGAGATCTAGGGTTCGAGCATGAGAAAGAACTGTTATAGGATCGCTGGTGATTGGATTTCATTGGAGGGTGGAGATGCAGAAGAGAGAACACGCAGTAGAGAAAGGTGGGGCAAGTTCTTCACAAAAAGCCCTAGCTCCGATTGGATTCCGGCATCGACGAGGCCTTTGACGCTGGTTTTTGTTTGGTCGAAAGCTTTGAGCTCTGATTGTCGATCGTAGCTTGAGCCCGCTCAAGCAATGGTGGCAGCCATTTTTGTGAAGATGATCGTGTTATATATGCGAAGGTATTCTCTAGAAAGGTGAGTGATCATCCTTGTAATTGTGGCCCTATGAACGTAAAGTGTTTGATTTCTTGTGAGAAATGAAGCGATAGAGATCGATCTATGGAGGATGTGGGTCGTTCTTTGAGGGATGAAAAACCCCTAGTTTCTTAGACTTTTTGAGTACGGGGTTTTCTAAATTTTAGATTCCCGCGAGGTATTAAGGATGGGACATGATGTTTGATGAGATCGATAAGGAGGTCAGGAGTGGCGGGGAAGCGGATCAGAGAGGAGAGAGAAGGAGGGAGCGAGAGGGGAGAAGATGAAAGATAGAAAGAAGGTAGAAGACGACTTTTCAAAATTTTGGGGATTTCGTTTCCCGCCTCTACTAAACGCGCCTTTTCATTAAAATTATAAAGCGACAAATATAGAGGACGCACCTTTAAAATAAAGCGCCCTCCGTGTTTTTAATTTCTTTTCGTGAGACACTAATTTAAGGGCACTCAGTAATGCACGACCTAAATTCTTGAATTTTTTGAAGAGATGACTCTTTTTTAATGTCACTCTCTAATGCGTAACATAAATCAAAGAGCGTCGTGTTTTGCGCATCGTAAAAGGTTGTTTTTCTAGTAGTGACTACAACTTTTAATTATATAAAACCTCTAGAACATCTACTATAACATTTATATCAACAAAATGTATTAAACCCTTATAAATCATACAAAAATATATAGAAATCAACATACATTTGGTATATATAAACATTATTATCCCCTAAAACAAATCATGTTGTAAAAACCATTGATGCGATAAAACTCATTTTTTCGACACTTCATATTTAAAATCACAAATCTCTTCAAACACATGATTTTTCTATCACAACTTACTTGTATACTACTAATATAGTTATAATGTGTAGAGATAAGAGGAATATAAAAAGACATTTACATATTACTAACCATATGTTAAAAACTCTTGAATGTGTAAATATTTATGTTAAAAACTCTTGAATGTGTAAATATTTAAATAATAACATGCATAAGTCTAATCTTTATATACAATTATAATAGCTCAAAATAATAATAAAAATATACTATAAATGTGATGTTACAAATGTGTTTATATATATATATATATATATATATATATATATATATATATATATATATATATATATATATATATATATATATATATATATACACACACAAACATTTTAGTCACCAATAACTTAGATAACCCATCTTCTCGAAGTCTTCCTTACCTATTTTGCTTCTTTGTCTTGATCTTTTTGGAAAAGAGAAAGAAATTCATCTTAAGTTATCTTCCAAACATGATGAAATAGTCTTCAGTTATTGTGCTTAGATTTGTTCATCATCGGTTAGTTGTCATCCAATGAAGAAAATCATATTCCACTTACTTTTTTCATATATAAGACAATATTACATGTAAAAGAAAAATCATGTTAAAACGTTAAATAAAACAAATCAATGTTTTTGTTCGAAAGACAAACATGCATAATATAAAAATAGACCTTGAAAAAATAATTGTTTTCATCACATAAATCATTTTGTTTGAAGCTTCCAATCTACCATACAATCACCCAAAAAATTATAAATCCTGCCAAAATAATCTACCAATGTGAACTATATATATACCAAGATTAATCAATTGGTGTCATAAGTACCATTAAGTATAAAACTCTTAAATGGTAATTAAAAATCATTATTACAAAGAAATATGAAAAGACATAAGTTTCAAATCAATTTAGTGTTTAGAAAAATGTCTCTATTATAAGATACTAGGCGTAACCTCACGCGTTGTGCAAGAATACATTTAAGTGGTTAAAATAATTATGGGGAAAAATAGAAATATGTTGAAATTAACGTTTTTAGTCATGTTTTGGGCGTTAACCGAATTATCAAATAACATAAAAATCCATCAACTTATATTTTGATACTATCTATTATAGTCCTTACATTATAAACTTTAATTTTACTTTTTATAATATCCAATATATGTTATAAGTTTTTGTATAACATTAATATAATCTACTTTTCTTATGTCTGATAATATTTTTGGAAATAAGTTGTTTTGAATGAGCTATTAATAAAGAATATTGAACTAATAAACTTTGTATTACACTATTTATATTACACCAAAACATCCAATGTTTCATACATCTCTAGTGGTATCGATTCTTATATGAAATTGAAGTAGTCATTCTATGTACACCTTGTTTTTTAATTACATAAACAAGTATGAGTAACCAAACATAAAAATGTTATCTTTATGTAGGAAAAATATTTTAGTTAACTAACAAATTAATAATATAAGTTTAAGAGTTAGGAGTTTCAAAACATTAATATTTTTATTAATCAATCAATTAAGTAATACATGTTGAAATTTTTACAATCATTATTAAAAAACATTTGAAATATTAGATTTTAAATGAATTTTGGTTGAAGTGTTTTGACCTCTATTATAATATATATATATATATATATATATATATATATATATATATATAGAGAGAGAGAGAGAGAGAGGGGGAGAGAGAGAGAGAGAGATGGAAAGTATAACATAGGTATGAGTTTTAATTAATTATCTTTTTGAAACGGTACATTCACAAAAAAAAAAAAAAAAAAAAAAAAAAAAAAACATATTTAAAATATTTAATTAAATATTTTCGACATCACCCTATATAACATATGATCAATATATTAACGATTAAACCACAATATACAACGACTGTATTACAATAATCCAAAAACGAAGAAAATATAAAAACGAATTAGTATAACAAACTTACAAATTAAAAGCTCTAATATAATAGCATATCTCCAAAAGTGGTCATAAGACCTCAACCCAACACAAAAACCTTTAAGTTTGTTTTTCTTTCTGAAATTTGTATATGATTTGTATGCATGTCTTCCCAAAAGATTGACATTTTATAGTAATCTTTTCACTAAATGCTAATTAAAGATAATATAAGTTATAAAATTTGAGTGTTAAATCATAATTAAGAAAACTTTTGAGTTGCATTAGTTAAAAAAGGGGGTTTCAAATGCATGAGATTCAAGAAAAAATGCTAGTTTTATAAGTATGTATGATATGATATGAGGTGTTGAAATTATAGAGTGTGTGATTTTCTTGAAATGAGATTATGTGTGATTAATTACTTTGAAGGTGAAAGGGTGTGGGGGTTTCAAATGCATAAGGTGTTGGCAAATTTTTATGGGGGTTTCAAATGCATGAAATTCAAGAAAAAATGCTAGCTTTATAAGTATGTATGATAATGAAATGATGTGAGCCAATTATTTTACTTATTTTAAGAAAGTGATTAATACATATTATTAAATTAAATATAATTGAAAAATACCATCTAATTTAACTAGAAGGGTATTTTAGTCAAATAATATATATTTAATAAAGGAAATTTTGCATATTCTAAGGGATCATAGATTTTATTAATTTTAAAAATCCAATTTTACGAATTATAAGGTTTTTAATTTGGACATTCTGACAGAATATGTTTGAGTATGTTCAAAAATAAAAAAATTCTTGAACCATAAAATAATAAAAATATTACTGAACATATTTCTTGATCATGACTTTAAAAATTAAACCAAGTATACTATCTTATTAGATACATTTATAACAAATCAGACTTTTTAAGAATACGACTTCATTCAGTAAATATGAACTTGTATTTTGATTCTTTCATTCTTAAAAAAGTTTGATTATTTCATTCTTAAAGAATACGATTGCATTTAGTAGTTTTTTTATTCATTCATTCTTGAAGAATACTATTTGTTGAGAAGTAATATTCTTAAAAAATACAACCCACTTATCCAAAATTATTGTGAATGTATGACCATATTTGGTCAATTAGATTAAAAGAATGAGTGGTTAGGATGAATAATGACATGATGGTAATTAACTATAAAAATAATTTTTTTATATATTAAAACAACCAATACAGGTAAATTGGACATTTTGTTTAATACTAATTAGGAAAATGCATATATAATGGATACAAACCAAATTCTACTAAATTTTCAAATCAAAATTTAAAAATACAAATTACATTTTTGAAAATTAACCTTTCTGATCTAAATTAATATTCTGGTATTCTGCATGATGTTCTTCAAATAGTAGCTTCAATTGTGCATTCTATTCTTTAAGAATCACTCTCTTTTTAACGTTTTATTCTTCAAGAAAAAAAATTTATTCTGCATTCCATTGTTATGTGTTCCATTCAAGAATGAGTTTCCATTCCTCTGCATGAACAACAAAAAAATCCTTTGAAAAGAATATTATATCTATTGTCAGATTCTGTAAGATTGTGAAGAAAAATATTATAAATTAAGCATATTCAATAAGAATTTGATCAAATTATTTGAGAATGAGATAAAACAAAAACCATTTTGAGAAACAAATCATGAATCGATAATTTTTATGATATAAACGAAAATTTTAGCATAATGAAATTATAAAGAAATTAAGCATTTTGTACAAGAATGTGATCAGATTCTTTAAGAATGTAATATATATATATATATATATATATATATATATATATATATATATATATATATATATATATATATATATATATATATATATATATATATATATATATGAAATTACAAAAATTCTACAAGAATGTTATCAAATTCCTTAAGAATGAAATGAAAAAAATAAATAAATATGGGAAACAAGATCTCTAAATCTATAATTCTTGTGATATAAACAAGGATTCTAAGAGAATGAAATTATTAATAGTTATTCATACCATCGTGTTACTGTTCATCATAGACAATCATTCTTTGGGTGACCATCCACTTGACATCCAAAATCCTTGCATGGTGGACCTATTTTGTTGCAAATACACACACAATGATGTAAACTTTAGAAATTGGTATACATGTTTGTGCGACAATGGGTATATAATGTTATAATTTTCTAAATTATTGTATTTGATGTTGCTTATGATGTATATATAAAAAACTATATAAGTGGTGATGGATCTTTAAAAGACATTAAGAAAAAGTAAACACAAAAGAAAGTATCATCAAAACTTTAAAAGACAAAATGTAGAAATAGACGACATAATCAACTTAGTATGATTCTACACCTTACTAAGTATCACATCAACACATAATAAAAGGTTAGTTAACTCATAAAAATCAATAAAAATGTTTACAAAGTTAGAGCATTAGAATTGTTTTTTGGTAATACAAAAGCATGTAAGTATATCATAATTTGTTTGATAGACTTTTTAATACGGTGCAATAGGCCAGCTTAATAGCAAACACGTGGTATGCATTCTCAAATGCTAACATTTAAGATTACAAAACCAAAAACATTTTCAACAAACTAACCCTTATTATTCATGTTGATTGGTGAAAAGCATTTTCTGATTATATTTAGCAAAAACTTGAAAGCTTCATGAAAATATCGAACACAAAATCTCTACAAGAAAATAACATATACACGTGCACACTTATATTTTCATCTCGAGATTTATCCTTCGATGCTTGGTACCATTTGTACAGATCATTAAGTACAATTGTAATAATCGAATGAAATTAAAAAAATTAGCAACAATAATAAAGTTAATAAAGAGACATGAAAAAAAAATGAGCAATAAAAAACAGATCTGAAATAAGTTTATGAAGATTTAGGATTTGTATGAAAGTTTAGAACATTCAACATACCTTTTACATATCCAATCTCCCTACTTAACATCAATTTGATCCCCGTGAAAATTACGGCTCAAGAAGAAGATATTAAGAGAATGCAGTTCAGCATCCCTCTCTACATCCTTCACCCATCGTCGCTTTCACCCAAAAAGATAATTTATTCGCCCAGCATCCCTCTCTACATCCTTCACCCACCATTTTAGGGATTGTTACACCAATCAAAAACCTATGATTGGCATTCGTTTTCCTTAATGCTAGATTTTTAGTTTCATTCGTTCGTGAAGCATAGAGATAATTTATATGTGGCATAATTATTAATAATATTTAAAAATTCTATTTTTTTGTTGTTCACTAAAAATTAAATCTTCAAATCTATTTTCTAGTTGTTGAAATAGAGGACATGTAATTTGAAAATAAAAAAGAATGGTTGTTATAGATATTTTTTATGAATGCATAGTGCAATATTCACTAAAAACTCATATTCTTTCAGAATGTTTTTCAATTGTTTTACAGTCATGCTTAAGCGATTAAAAAAAAGATAAACAAGTTGTGATTATGTTCTTCCTCTTTGTTGTTGCAATATTCTTTCAGAATGCAAGTTACAAAATAACTTCATTCTTACAGAATACATCAAAAAATTATATTCTAATTTGTATTAATTTGATTTGATTCTCTGAAAAATATGTCTTATTATATAAAATATATATTGTTTTATTCTTATTCTTTAAACGTGTTTAAGTCTAATGTATTCTTGAAGCATATTTAATTCTAAAAGAATGTAAATATAATAATTAATAAAATGTATTTTAACAGAATTTTCAATATGTATATTCTAATATACCATATTCTTAAATAATGCATTAAGAATAACCAACTTTTTTTAAATGTTTGTTGGTTTTACTAATCATATTAAAGGATACGTATTAATATAAAATGTAAAATATATAATTTCATTTTTTAAATCTAATTTAATTTTTATCCCTTAATATTCTTACGTTCCATAATATATCGGTAACTAATTTGACTAATTTATTATTGTTCCATAATATATCAATAACTAATTTGACTAATTTATTATTGTAGATATTTAATGTAGTTATATTATATATGATATCCCATATTAATAACATGTATCTTAAGATCATAAACTTTTATTCTTTTTAATCAAATGGACAAGAAATGGTCATACATTCACACAATATTTGTAATTCACATTTAATCATAACCCTATATAGGGTTAGGATCAAATATGAACTATAAATATTGTATGAATGTATGATCAATTCTTGTCCATTGGATTAAACGAATGAAGGGTTGAGATATGAGGGTACATGTTATTAACATGTGATAGCATTTATTATATAATTGCATCTAATTAATTATAAGCACAAAATCATAAGAACCGTTACAAAATATATATGGAATGTGAGATTGTCATGTGATATTAATTTCAATTTTAATTATGTGCTGATATATTTTTTTTTTCTAGAGTACGTAACCAAAAAACAAGAAACATATTTCATTCTTAAATAAATAGTTTTCTTTTTTTTTACCACCTATAAATTTGATTTTTTCGTGTTCATAGGAATAATGAAAAATTAACTGGGTTCACTTCTTTTATATTATTCTTATGCTTAAGAATATTATCTATTATCAATTCTTAGGTTGGTGATAAGAATGACTAAGAATGAAATTATGGTAAGACATTCTTGTAGAATAGGAAATTAATTAGATGATTATAATTGCGTTATCTATTGAAATTCTTGAAGAAGAGTTTAAAATTATTGAAGAATAAAGCATTAATTCCAGATATATAACAAACATTCTTGAAGAGTAATTCAACTTTATTGAAATAATAAAAGAACATTTTTGAAGAATAAGACAATAATAAACGAATATTTTTGAAGAATAAGATAAAAAAAACTAATCTGATTTCGTAAATCAATTCAAATATATAAATTAATGACAAAAAAATCCACTACTAATTTATTTTAGGAGATAAAGAAGAATAAAAACAATTAACAAAAAAGTTATATGATTATTATTAAAAGAATAAATAATTGATATAAACTTCTTGTATGAATTAAGATTATTAAAGCAAAAATTAAATTGATGGAGATCATCGGTTATGTCAATCAAAACGGAATATGGCATACATAAAGCAAATTGACTATATGTTTTTTATATTTAGTTTTTTTCATAATTATAGGTTATTAAATATCATTAATTGATACAAAAAGTCAAATTACCATCTTTCCTTATCTAGATATCTAAAATCAATGGACGAGATTTGGTTATACGCTCACACAATAGATAGAGTCTATACATGAATATATATATATATATATATATATATATATATATATATATATATATATATGTGTGTGTGTGTGTGTGTGTGTGTGTGTATAAAACTTGGTTTTGTCTTAAAATTTGTTAAGTGAACATAACGTAAGTGCAAGTAAACAAATAACCATAACAAGATGTAATAAACTTAACTTAATCATATGTAAACCCAATATATTATGAACTCATATAAGTGTAAATTTATCGTAAAATCGAGACATGTATGTAGCTTCCGCCTAAAACATTAAAAATAGTAAAGGGGCCGTAAAAACTCACCCTAGTTGCGTGAATACATGTTAGGTTCGAAGATCGGGGTTTGGATCATGATTTCCTTGACTTAGAGCTTGAAGCTTTTGAACTAAACCAAAATCCAAGCTTGTTAATCTTTATGTACAGGACACAAAAATTACTTCTTTTGAACTCGAAATCTTTTATGGGACTGTTTTTGAAGTGAGGAAAAGAAAATTGGGCTCAGTGCGGCAGGGTATAGGTTCCTGCTTCTGATGGGGTTAGGAAGATTTTATTGGAGGAAGCTCACAATTCAAAGTTTTCGATCCACCCAAGGCCACAAAGATGTATGAAGAGAGAGATAATGTGGTACATAGAGAGGTGCTTGTCTTGTCGGAAAGTCAAGGCTGAATATCAGAGACCCCAAAACAAGATGCAACCGTTACCCATTACCATGTGGAAATGGGAGGAGATCGCTATGGATTTCATCACAAAATTTCCAAGGACGGCGTACGTTGTTAATTCTATATGGGTTACTACTGACAGTTTAACCAAGAGCACCCACTTCATCCTGATTAAGGAGCGTTCATCCGCATAGAAGTTAGTCGAGATCTACATCAAGGAGGTGGTTGCACAGTATGGAGTGTCGGTTTCAGTTGTTTTCGACCGCAACTTCGATTTACTTCCAGGTTTTGGAGGAAGTTCCATAAGGAGTTGGGTACTCGATTGCCTTTTCGTACCACTTATCACCCGAAAACTAATGGTCAGAGCGAGCGAACCATTCAAACACTTGAGGATATGCTACGTGTCTGTGTGTTGGATTTTGATGGGAGTTGGGATACTAATCATTTTCTAGAGGAGTTCTCCTACAACAAGAGTTACCACGCTAGCATTGATATGTGTCCCTTTGAGCTGCTTTATAGGAGGAAACTTCGGACTACGATGTGTTGGGGTGAGGTCAGTTAGTGAGTGATCGGGAGCACTGAAGTGGTGCTCAAAATCACAGAGTTGATCCAGCATGTGCGGGATAGGTTGTAGACCGCGCAGAGTAAGCATAAGAGTTGCACTGAAAAACGTTGTTCTGACCTCAAGTTTTAGGTGGGGGGTCTCATGCTTCTAAAGGTGTCTCCTTTGAAAGGTTTCATCCGGTTTCGGAAGCGGGGCAAGTTAAGCCCCAAATTCATTGGACCATTCAGGATTGTCGCCCGGGTGGGAAAGGTTGCGTATCGTTTGGATCTACACGTCGAAGTTGGCTAGATTCACAACACATTTTATGTCTCTCAGTTGCGAAAGTGTATGGCTGATGATTCTGCAGTGGTTTCCTTGAATGATACTCAGGTTGATGAGCGTCTAAACTATATGGAGAGACCGGTTGTAAATCTAGACAGGAAGACAAAGGTCTTGCGCGGCAAGGTGGTTGGTTTAGTGAATGTGCAACGCCAGCACCGGAAGGCTTCAGAGTGGACCTGGGAACCTGAAGACGAGATGAGGAAGCACTATCCAAGGTTATTTGTAGCACTGGATTTTAAGGACGAAATTTGATTCAAGTGGGGGGGAGTTGTAAATCCGTATCCATGTAATGCTTTTTCCAAGTTAATTATTTTAATTATTAATTGTGAAGGTTTTGGGTGGCCATGACGTAGTGGCTAAGGCCACACGGCATGGCAATTGTCCGATTTAGAATGTGGAGATGTGTAGTGTCACGGCGTGGCAGCCTATTTGCCACGGCTTGGGGGCATTTTGGGGCAAACCCTAGATCTTCGAGTTTGTATCCTATTTGCTAGAGTCGAGAACTTTGTGTGGATGCATTGTATATTGGAAACTCATTAATCTTTATGTTTACAATTGTGGATAAAATGTTTTACAGGTTGTTCGTGAGAAAAGCTTAGCGAGACTATACAGATGCATCAAAGATATTCATTTCCATGGTTTTGTAATTTAACTTTGATAATGTATGGTTTTAACAAACAAATGTTATTTGATGATTTCTAAGATCAAGGTTTTAATTGGTTAATTTAATCTGAAAATGAAAAATCTCTTTGTGATTTTTCAAGACGTTATATATGGACTAGGGACCAAAAATGCAATTTTTTTAAACCAGGGAGTTTTCAAAAATTAAATCAAAGCACTGGGACCATTTCTGTAATTTACTCGTTGTTGTATTATATAGAGTATTGACGTAAGAAGGAACGCAAAATGATAGCGGGGGGTAAGGAAAAGAAATACAATAAGAATAAATCGAAAGGAACGCAAAATTGTTTTATGATTATGTACATGGGTGATGGGACAAGCTTATATTCAAAAAGATCCTGACCAGGCCCATTTACAGATATTATTATGTACATGAGTTGGTGATTTAGCGGACTCTAACTTGAATAACATCACCATCTTTAAGCTTTGTGTTAGGCAACACAACCTGACCATTCACAGAAACCAGCTTGCCCTCAAGTCCAACCCTGGTGGCAGCATCTGCAGCCGTGCTCCCACTTGTCAACCGCACGATCTCACCATCAGGCCAGCACACAACTGCTATTTCTCCAAACCCAAACTGATTCATATTCTTATTCTTATTCTTATTCTTATTAGCAGTAAGCTTTGATGATTCTTCAAGACCTGCTTCAGATCGCAATTGTTCCTCCCATTGGAGCATAGTCCTCAACAGGAGCACCTAATACCATGAGCATCCATCCCATTACTTTTTAGCACAGCACATAATATTGGATACCAGATCTTAAGTCCTAATTAATGAATGGAGCATACCTTATTGTTGATACCAGCTTCCATGGGGGTAGACCAACCAGAGGTTGACCTCTCCCTCTCAGAGTTGAATGACACAGAATCAAGCTGTTTCCCCTCCGACACAGCAGACACAACATTCCAGTATTCGTTTTCCTCTGCTTCAGATAAATCGATTACTTGAATGAATGTTGGCAGCAGGCGATTAAATTGGTCTTGCTGCAGTGCACATCCACTATTATATATATATATATATATATATATATATATATATATATATATATATATATATATATATATATATATATATATATATATATATATCATCACAATTCTAACATTTTCATATAATAATTGTTGATCATGATCAACAACAAGAATGCTACTTATATTATTGTGTTGCTTATTATTCATGGTTCTGTAGTGTGATCCAAGCAGAAAGAAACATTAAACATTATTGGTTAGCAATTAGGATGTTATCTTAAGTTAAGGTGTTTGTTTATGGATTGCTTAGATTGTCTTCTGAGTTCTGAAACTCCCATCCCATGGGCCATAAGAAATAAAGAGCATTATTACATACATACCTTATGGTACATACCATCACGGCAGAGTGTATACTTCTCCAAGCAGGTACACCAATCACCATGCCCTGGTTCACACCACCATTCATCCGATACCTGAAAATAAATACTTCATGTATTGTTCTCCATTTAAACTATACAGCACAGATAATTTTTAACTAGGTTACATCATGACACAAAAGCTTCCAACCACATGATCTCATGTCATCAAATCCGGCATCACAAGTTTAGTGTTTATATATATATATATATATATATATATATATATATATATATATATATATATATATATATATATATATATATATATATATATATATATATATATATATTTCTCAACCTTTTTGTACAATCTTGCATAAGCTTCCCACCGCTTTCTTTGAGAAGAAGATCTTCTGTCCGCAACTGCTTCAGAAGCGGCGAGTACGAAGCTCGCAGCCACAAGCAGATCCCTTCCATCATCATCCACTCTGAATTGCAACAGGTGTCATCAAACTATGTCAAGCATTAATCAAAGAAAGAAACATGATTTTAAATACCTGACAATTACTGCAGCAAGCAAATGGCTTCCTTCAACTCTAAGGACCGGATGTCCTGGTTTTAGAGAGCTGTATTTGTGAAACACATCATCTTCAACTGGACTTTTATCTTCCATGTCATTCGAGAGATATGAGGATGATGTTATCTCCGAACCAATTACATTGCTCTTCGCAGGCAACTTATTACCAGCTTCTTTGTAAAGCCAATGAGCAGCAACTCCATGCTCAGCATATTCATGCATGCTCTATTTAAAAAAAAAAAAAAAAAAAAAAAAAAAAAAAAAAAAAAAAAAAAAAAAAAAAAAACTGTTTATATATATATATATATATATATATATATATATATATATATATATATATATATATATATATATATATATATATATATACCTGAGTTCTTATTTGGACTTCCAAGGGTGAGTTTTCTGGACCATGCACTGCAGTGTGCAGAGACTGTAAATATGAGAGAGTCAGAATTTGTGGGCATTGACAAGAAAAAGAGATATGAAGGAAACTACATGCATTACTCACACAAATATGAAATAGGTATACCTAATATCAGCAGCATACAAAAAAGTATACTGAGACAGATCTTTACCTGATATCCGCTTGACTTTGGATTGACAATGTAATCGTCGAACTCGCCATCAATTGGTGTCCAAAGCCTGCGGAAGATGAACCAAACAACTTTTATTTATATTACACATCTGTCACTTATTTATAAATTGAGTAAGCATTTTTTTTTCTTCTTGTCTGGGCATAATAAGTTTTAGCATGTAGTTATCCATTTTATGCTACTTATATAAAGTATAAACCTGTGTATGATATTTAGAAGACTGTAGCAACACTCGACAGCTTGTCCATGTAAAGTTCCACTTTTATCTCCAACAATTACTCTCAGTGCACGTGCATCATATACTTTATCAATGCTCACATCTTTACGATTCATCTGAGAGAAGAAACAACAGGGAATATTAGCATAAACATCTACATAACTGAATCATGTATTCTTTCTAAGACTATTTATGGAGATCGCTTATACCTACCTTACTATAGATGCTGTACAAACTTTTAAGGCGGCTAGATAAGGTTACCTCCATTCCAGGAACATAGCTGCACAGGTAAGAATGACAAGCACACGAGAGTCAAGGCAGGGTAAACAAGACTGAAGGCTAAAGATCTATCTCACATGATCTTACGAGGTTGATATAAACAACTCGCGTTCCAGTTCTTCCTCACAAACGACCAGAGATGCTAGGGCAATCCCAGCATCCCTCACAACTTTTGGTTTTGTTTGGACCTCTGAGCAAGACCCTAGATCTTGAATATAATTAATACGTTTTCTTCGATCAAGCAGGAGATCAAATGGAATAACAGCCTGCAAAAGATCCTGCGGGTTGAAAAAAGGAGTCACCAATTCATATCCTAAATATATCTAATGGAAAGTCAAACACCCAGTTGTATATATATATATATATATATATATATATATATATATATATATATATATATATATATATATAGGTAAAGGTTCAAATGAGAACCAAAAAAGGTTAAGAACCGTAAGAACCTCTAATTTTAGATGTTTATAAAGGGTTTAGGGTTCTTAACCCTAAACCCTTTATATATATATATATATATATATATATATATATATATATATATATATATATATATATATATATATATATATATATATATAAGGGGAAAGGGGAGAATTACCTTCATGCTGACTACGACATCTTCTGTTGATGCTTCATACTCAGGATTTGGTTCTGCATTTGAGCTGCTTTTGGCTGATAGTCTTCTCAGGTTGCCTACTCTGCTGCTGCTGCTGGGTGTCCACATGGAGGCCAGGTCAGATCGCATCTGCCGGAAGATCTGAGGCTGCACACACTACAGGTATTAGTTGCGATCTTATTTTAGCACATGCAACATATGATTCGATCATTAGCTGCGTAGAATGAACATTTGAGATAAATATCATGCATTAGAACACGTTCATCACTAAATTAGCTTTATAGTGTAGAAATCACTGACCTGAAGAACAGCAAAACAGAGGTCTTCGAGTTCAGCTTTTAAAGCCCAAAGGCCCAATCTGGAAGCAAGAGAGCACCAAATGACCAAAGTCTCCTGTGCTACAGCTTTAGCCTTGCCCGAGGGTAGAGCATAACTGAAAGCAAGAGAGTGTAAACTGTAAAGTTAAAGCATTGCAGTGGCCAGTGAGTGAATAACTTATTGAATAGAGTGGTAAACCTCCCTTGACAAAAACAAGAATGAATTTTCTCTACCCAAGACCTTTACCAACCAATGAACAAGAGAAGTAACAGTGAAATTAAAATCACTCAAGTTTGAAATGGAATTATCAGAGATATTTTTCTTGTACTCATCATGCAATGCAAAGATTCATGGTAGATATGGAAACAGGTCATACATGGTTCTCATGTTGTGTAGACGGTCTGCAAGCTTGATGAGCACCACACGTGGATCATCAACCATGCCCAAGAGCATCACTCGTAAATTGTTTGCCTACAAATACAATGAGTAAATCAAGCTATGAACCGACTAATGCTTTGATATTACAGAATAACAACAGATAAATTTGATTCATACTCAAATAACACCCAAAATCAACAAGAAAACCCTAATGAATTGCTAGAGATAGCCTCTCCCAAGGTATCAATACCAGATTTCACCCTCATTCCCATTATCCTCTTATATACTCTGTTGCAACAAACTAAAAATAAAATATCCCTCCCACTAAACTAATAAGATGCTCTTTACTCTGATGATTTCCGACATTACCCCTAACTAAATCGTTTGACTAGGTATAGCTACAAAGTATCTCATCTAAAAGGAAAACATGAAGATTTATAAGCATACTAAAACTAACACCTCAATATTTATGGTCTATCTTTATTTCTACTACTCTCCATTTACTTCTGATTGTTTTACTTCTTAATTTTAAATGGTGACATACTGGTATAGCAACTCTTAAAGGCTGTTTGGTAGCCTCTTACGTCTTAACCAGATTTTGATTTTTTTACTAGACTTTGATTTTTTTTTTTTTTGCTAACTATATATAAGGGTAATAGTCTATTATTTATTAATCAGACTCTGACTTTTTTGTTGACTAAATAGAAGGGTAAAATGGTAATTTTTCTTATTCAGCACAATCGTTCAACAATTCAAAGGTTGTCAAACAGCCACAGAAACCACTGATTAAAAAGCTAGAGTTCATAAAGAAACTTTATTTCTAAGAATAAGGTAAGGTCAAATGGCTTAGGGTTATGACTCCCTTTAAATTCGTAAAGAGTTTAAACACCTCTAGTCCTCTATGTGGGTGGCTTTTACTCCCTATCTACCTCAGCGGTTGTTCATCCCTATATCCAATTGTTCTTTCACAAATCACACCACACATGTTTTATGATTTGAACAGCATTTGGCAATGTCAATATTAAAATTCAAATTCACGTACCTCCTCATAGCCAAGGGTAGCCTGATTCACATTTATCCTGCGGTGTCTTCGTAACAACTGCAAGAGATATAGCGATTGATATCATTACTAGTTTATAATCTGTGGGAACCACGGTTATAAAATTAATTAAACTTTTATAATAAAAATTTATAATTATTTTAAATAAATTATTACTTAAGAGATATATCAAAATTTTAAAGTTATTATAACTTCAAATTTAACATATAATTAGAAAATGTAAATTTGAATTTTGAAATGAGTTGCCTAATATATCTACATGACACATGGCATAATAGTTTTATTAGGGTGACACTTGGCAAAAGGAAATTAAAACTATTCATTTATTAGAATAGGGATTTATTGACGTTAATTTTCACTTCTCAGTAGTCAGTAGTGGTTATAACGATGCACTGACACACAAGTATAAAAAAGTTGTTGGTTAAAATTTAAATGTAGAATTACTATAAACACCGTTTCTACTTGTCCATACCTGATTGATATAACTCAACCTGGAAACACCAGCCACCAGTTTTGCTATATCTTCACCAAACTCTCTCTCTATGTTGAACAAGCTTTCACATGTATCATCAACAACATCATGTAGTATGCCAGAAATGACAGTATCAATAGCCTGCAGCAAGTGTGATCCATTTCACACCCTGATCAAGGTCTGAGGCAATTCAACAAAGAAGAGAAATGGATTGCTTACCTTTTTCCCAGTTGAAGGAACTAACACAGCTAAGATTTTTGCTGTATCAATACAGTGGGTTAAATATGGGTCTCCTGTTTTCCGAAGCTGACCATGATGAGCTTTCCTTGCAAATGCAATTGCTTTCTGCACCTGCCTTCACAGATTTAGAATCTTTTAGGCACTACTAGACCACATTATGTGAAGACAATAGACATTACAAGTAGGGATGGTAAACCTTTGGGTCATTAAATACAGGGTACCCGGTAACATCCACGCCATCCAGTATATAAGAACCTGCAAATTCACTAATTCGGTAAGTACATAACAAACACTAGGCGCTAGTTGATTTATTCCATCGTTCTGTATAATAACTGTTGGTATATAACTTGTGAAACTGGCTACACTTCCTAGCTTATGTTATATGCATGTGTAACATACATCTCAAGTGGTTATCATGTAGATATCATTTCAGGTTATTTTGGACGCAAAATTTTCCAGACAGTGAATGTACGTTTGGTTAAGATAAGAACCAATGTGTCTGCAATATCATAAATCATAATGTTGTATTCTAGTCGCAGTTTAGTGTAAGAATCAGATTTTTTTTTCTAAATTTGGAATGTGCCAATTCTGAAGTACAAAAGTAGCCTTCTGCAGTGGAAGGGTATGTTGGTCTTATGGAAACGGGAAGCAGATGAAAAATTAGGTTCACAAGGCAAACTGGTGAGCCACCCCTTTGTGCATAGAGAATTGGAACTACCCAAAATTAATAACAAGTGACACCGTGTGTTTGCATATGAAAACATCCGAAGCACTTATCATCCTAGCTTGTGAAAACCATAATCAAATATAGAAACACATTCATATGATGAAAATTTTAACACCGCAAGAGAAAGTAGAATCAACTTGGAAATTTTATACGAAAACATAGTCGATAAGATCCTGTTTCATTATGGTGAAATGGTCGTGTTCTCATGAGGTTTCTCAAGCGTGTCTTTGGTTGCTTATAAAATATATATCCTTCAAATGATGGAATCAACTAAAAACGAGAAGATCGATTCTCATATATTTTAAACTCCGCAAGATTATCACACCTTGTACTCATAAATCACAAACTAAAAAAAGAAAGGAAGAGAAAAGGAATAAAATTTTACCAGGTTGTTCATCGACCTTAGGCCATAAAAAATCAACCTTGGTGGATAAACAAGCTCCGGACGCAATTGCGACGGCGGTGACTGCGACTTGGGTAATCGCCGACGTTACTGCCCCATGTAGAGAACCGGACCCAGCAGCGGCAGCGGCAGCGATTACATTTCCTGAGGCCAATACCGTACTTAAGGACGAAGAGACCGCGACTTTGGAAACAATTTGGTCCAGCATACACCGGAATCTCGTTGAGTTACGAAGAAAATAATTCTTCTTTGGAACTAAAAAGTGGCAATTGGAGTTTCTGACAAGGATAAAAGAACTTCCGCGACCTAACAACATCGTAGTAGTCTCGCATGAATACATCTGCTGATGCGTGTAAAATCACATAGATGATCTTTTAGCCAGCATCAGAGCAAAACACACATTTCTTCGGATTTGGATTCGTAACAGAAGGTGAATTGAAATTTGTGTGGTCTAGTTTTCTTTTGTCTCCTCCATGGTTCTTGATTTTACACACCCATATCAAGTGCGAGAGCGATAATTGACGACGGTGAAAAATCAATTAACCCCCTCGACCTCAGGAACCAGCCTACCTGGCCACACATTCTTAGGGTGTTTGGCTTTATCTAGAGGAAAAGTCTTTTTCATAAAATGTAAAAGATGAAAAAAATTTAAAATATAGTTTAGTAAAAGGATTTTAAAAGTTATTTTTAAAACTGATTTTTTTGGAAAAATCAGAAAAATATTATTTTTTTTTTAACTTTTCCAAAAAGAACTTTTGCCTCTAAAAGATAAGTAAAACACCTTGCAAAATTTCATTTGCATTCGAGTAAATTTTCTAAATTTTGGAAGGATCTCGCCACACATTTTTAGATGTCAAAAAGTTTAAAATATATACATTTTTAGGTGTGAAAAAGTTTAAAATATATATACACTAGGAAACTCACGGCCGATTAATAAGTTAGTTTTAAATGATTTCACGAAAACATGATTTATACTTTGCAATATAACTTTTTATTGAATCTTTTTTGTTCTTGTTCCTAATACTATAAGGACACAAAGGTAATTGGAATAGAAGTTATGTTTTCCTCTATGATTTATAACATTTTCCTTCCGGTAAACATCTTATACATTTTTTCTCATAACATCCTCTATAGAGTTGCTATTTTCTTTCATATCCATGTCAAACTCTTATAGATTCCAAGGTCTTTTTATAGGTGTATAAAGCTTCAACCCGTAAAAATGTTTTGTCTGATCTCCAACTACGGTTGCCTTGGTTATAAGGTTATGGGAATGAAACTCACCATAGGCGATCATGTGAGGACACTAATCTCCACCTGAAAAAATAACATTAAATGTTATTTGAAATCTATCAAAATTTTCCTAAATTTATGCAAAAAGTTAAAATACAAATTATTCTTTCATCTGTAGTCGGCTTCTTTGTAAAATTGGCTTCTTGGTAACACTAAGCAGTTGCTTTAAGAATCAAGATAGTCCTGCAATAAGCTTTAGTGTTCCTTTCAACATGTGATTTATGAATTCTATTCATTTCAACCTCATAAACATTTAAAAAAGTTGATCATACTTTATGAATCTTTATTCATTTTAACTTCACTCCACTCTGAGACTTCATCCTTCACCCCTTAAATAGTGTGAGGCATGCTTCAAGGTGGAGTGATTTCTACCAGAGGAATATGATATGGCTGCCACCCCCCCACCCCACCCCACCCCACCCCAACAACCCAAGCTTAACCCCAACCCCAACATCATATAAAAATGCATTTTCATTTTTTTCTTATTAGAACAATATATTTTTAAAATCTATTGAATTGTAGCAGCGAAAATCGATTTTATTTCGATTAATTAGATTTGTACAATAAGGAAACTTTTAGAAGTAAAATATAAGTAGGATGTTATAATAGAAAAATCAATGGAAGTACATCGCTATTTCATGCATCTAACACAACTGTAAACGCCCATAATATTTATATTATAGTTGAAGTCCTAGGATATCAATGTACATTATCCATAACCATGTAGGATCTTATAATAAACAAATGAAGTAGGATGTTATAATAAGCCAATAAAGCAAAATACATTGTTATTTTTTATCCTGAACATAATAGAAAAATATTGTATTTCCCCATGGTATTGATGCATCTGTGATCATGTAGGATGCAATAATAAGCAAATAAAGTAGGTTGCTTTAGTAAGCAAATAAAAAAAGTTTGTTGCATTTTCTTTTAATTTTCTTCAATTTCATTAATTAAACGAGTAAAATCTTCGGTTTTGCGGTTCATGTTTTTTTTTTGTCACAGATGGTTAAATGGAAAAACAGAAAACTATATTATATTCCATAATGTCATGTTTAAGTTTACACTTTAGCCTTTATATTTAAATAATACATATTTAAATTTGTGATTATTTAATTACAACCTTACATGTATCATATTGAAGTAAAAACATATAAGTTTTAACTTATCTCATATTCATTCGTAGATTCCAAGTAAACCAAAACCAAAAAAAATAAAAATGATAACTGCATGTCATTGTTTTCTTCAGGTTCGCCAGATGGCAAGACAATTAGCATGGTGGTGGAAAAATTGTCTACCAATTGTCTATCAAAGAAATCAATGGTCGTTGTTAGGTTGCAGGTGGGAATAGGGTTCAAGTCTCCGTCCTTCATTGACGGTATAATCTCATCTAACAAGTTAAACCTCATCTAACATTATCTTGTGATGAATATCCTAATGAAATTAAAATAAAAACGATTAAATGCCCAGAGTGGATACATTTATCAAATAAAGGCAACATATTATAATAGGGAAAAAGATATATTGCTTCCCTGAATCCAAGTTTGATGTGTATGAACACCTATACATTTTAAACCAAAATCATGCATGCGAGCTAATGCTAGTGTAGCACCTGGTTCCTAGTATGTAAATTTATCTAAGTGTTTTGCATTTTTAGCCTTGGACTCGGCGAGTTGTAGGCCCGACTCGCCAAGTAGAGACAGGATATGGAACACGTTTAAGTTGGCGACTCGGCGAGTCCCCGCTGTCTGATGAAACCCTAAATTTCAAGGGTTTGCACCCTATTTAAATCATCTTATGCGCCCCCAAGCTCGCCCCTTTCACCCTCAGAGCTCCCTATATCGTCCAAACCTTGTTCCTTGTGAGATTGAAGTATTTTGGTGTGTTTTCTTGAAGATTTTGAGAGAAAATGAGAGTAGATCAAGAAGAGAAGTAGGAGACCAGACATCTTGGTGTTATTTCGGTGATTTCCTTGAGGTATAACTCAGTTTCCCTCTGTTTTCATGCTTATAGTCCCTTATAGTTCCATTAAAGTCCTTCTTGAGCCATTTCCAAGCTTGATTATGAATTAGGGTTTGTAATAAGTTGATTAACCTTTAGATCTAGGCATGATTGAGCTCCAGGAGCTCGGATCTACTGCCTTTATGGAGCCATATTGCATGAAAGCCCTAGATCTACTCTTTTAGTGCATTTTGAGCCCTAAAACCTTTATTTGTGTTTATTTACACGTAAAGTTGGAAACTTTACGTGTTAATCAAGCCCTAGAAAACCAGATCTATGAATGACATGAGCTGGATTCAAGCAAAATCGAGTATATAGTATTTGCATGTGAAAGACTCAGCGAGTCGTTCATCGGACTCGGCGAGTCGAGTCGCGAGTCCCCAAGTTTTCCCATTTTCGTGTTTGCTGGGTGGAGTAGTGAGTCATGGGGTGTGACTCAGTGGGTCGGAAGCTAGACTCACTCATGAAGGAACTCGGCGAGTCAATGCCCTGACTCAGCAAGTTCAAGGCAATCTTCTTGCCTCAAGAATAGACTCGGCGAGTTGTTCATACAACTCGGCGAGTCTCGGCATAGAATGTTCTTCGGATGAAGATGAACTCGACGAGTTATTCATACAACTCGGTGAGTAAGATGAAGGACTATTGGACTTTGGTTTAGAAGGAAAACTCGTCGAGTCAATGCTTAACTCAACGAGTAGAGACGGGATTATGGTCAATCGAATAGATAGGGACTCGGCGAGTTGGCAAGCCAACTCGGCGAGTCGGGTCAACTGGAAGTTGACTTTGACTTTGACTCTTGGTTTGGTTAAGGGTAAATGGTCATTTTACCCTGAGTTCGGTTAGCAGTATTTGACTGAGTGTTTTGTGGGGATTATAGCCGGAGGATTTTCGGGGCAGCAGGAGCAGAAGACAGTCAGTTCCCACGCAGATCAGCATCTACTTTGAGGTGGGTTACCTTCCAGTAGCGGTGGGTCTACGGCCACAATGCCGGCCCACCAGTAGGAGTTGTATGTTAGATGATTGTCTTTGTGATATCATCTAGGTTTGCTACTACTTGATACGTTTATATGCTGGCATGATATGTATATGTGATAGTAGTGGAGTTCGGTTGTTAGGACCGAAAGGTAGGTCAGACACCCCAGATATGTCTGACAGTATGTGACGATATGTTTATATGCTGGCATGATATGCTATATGCGATAGTGGTAGTAGGAATGGAATAGTCCCCAAGTTCGGTCGTTAGGACCGAAGGGTAGATCGGACACCCTAGATATGTCTGATAATATGTTATGTTATGATATATGTGATAGTAGCAGTTAGGGGAGAAATAGTCCCCGAGGATCGGTTGTTAGGACCGATGGGTAGTCAGCACCCTAGAATGGCTTGACATGGGTAGTCAGCACCCCAGAACGGCTTGACACGGGTAGGTCAGCACCCTAGAATGGTCGTACCGGGTAGGTCGGGCACCCCAGAATTGCCCGACAGTATGTATGATATGTGATTGTATGGTATGTGGTATGATGGGGGAACTCACTAAGCTTCATGCTTATAGTTTTTAGTTTTGGTTTCAGGTTCCTCTTCTTCGAAGGGGAAGGAGCCGGCGCGGTAGCGGCACATCACATATACGCTTTGTATTCCGCACTATGAGATCTTCTTGGGGATTTGTACTCTGACATTATTATGTTTTATAAAATGTTTTTCCAGACACGCGATATCTTTTATGAAACGATATGCTCGATGAATGTTAATTCCAATGTTTTGCTAAGTATATATTTTAAAAATGAAATTTTTGGCTCGTATTTCTGGGACGTTACAGCTAAGTATCTTAGATTTTTTTTCAACACCAGAAGTAACCAAAGGTATAGGTATATCTCTCTCAACTCTTTAAACGCGTGTCTATAGGGGTACCATGGACAAAATCTGACCTACAATGTGAACAAGTTGTTATGGGATTAATACATGTACATGAAATAATCTTAAAATCAATATCTTTACCAAAGAGAAGCAATCAGCTACAACTGCTACATCAATCTGAAGAAGCTGAATTGGGGGTTACTTGAGGTATATTCAAATTCTTACCATTAAACTTAACAAAAAATTCTGGCCCAACAGGTTTCACCTAAACCTACTACCTTCATATGCTTAACCAATAACCCTCAAAATGAAGCATATGAAAAACATGTGTTGTCAAAATAGAAATTAATAAGTTGATCTATTTTGAAGTATGTAGCACGGATGTGAAATCATCAAATCAACAAGCAAAATTTCCAATATTGTATGTTGTTTAAATGGTTTATTGGTGTCGTCATCCTATATATGTCCCTTCCTGCATGGTTAAAAAATAAAAAGACTTTTAAAGCAATAATTTTGTATAACATGTGTAACAGAATGGGTAGGAGCCGAGATATAACTATATATAATAACATAACCACTAAGCAATATGAAAAAGTGCAACTTGCCTTCTTGATAAAAAAATGCAAGTATGCTTTAACTGTTAAGGTAAAACATTAATTTTCAACTTTAGATTTGACATGGATGCTTACACATTATACGCCAAAAGGAAGAAAAATAATGTGGGTTCAGCGCACTCAAGCAAGGTTGGTTCAAGACTATAGCAATAATGAAAGTTATGCCTCATTTCTTCAAATTTCACAACAGCCTGTAATTCAATATGTAGCTTGGTTAGTTATATTTGTAAAATACCTAACTTAAGCAATCCAATTGGTCGATATAACCAACATATTGATTGGTAGGGGTGCAAACGAGCCAAACTACTCGAGATTGGATCGTTAAAAGCTTGACTCGAAATCGATTTTAAACGAGCCCGAGCCGAGCTTGAGCTTAATATTAAGCTCGTTTATTAAACGAGCTCGAGCTCAAGCCTATTTCATTAAGCTTGATTAGGCTCGCGAGCCTAAACGAGCCTTTCTATACTATAATTTAATATTATTTATATATATTAAATTAAAAACATATTAGGGGAATTATAGATTTAGGGTATTAGTAAACGAGCTTCTTAACGAGCTCGAGCCGAGCTTAAGCTCATTTAGACACGTTATATAAAAAACGAGTCGAGCCCGAACCCAAGTCGAGCTTGTATAATTCTTTACGAGCTCGAGTCGAGCTCAATACAAGGAAGCTCGAATCGAGCCGAGCTCGAGCTCGAGCCTGGCCAAGCTCGGGCTCGGCTCGGCTCGTTTGCACCTGACTGGTAAGAGCAACAAAGAGAGCAGGGAAGCAAACAAAACAACTGTTCAATGATGGGCTTGAGATGAAGGGAACTGGAAAAGAAGATATGACAACAGTTTAACCACCTATCATATTTTACCTACCATTTATGTTCCATGTATCATCACATCAAATTAAAATATTAAATAATTTAATCATTACTCTCGATCAAGAAACTCAAACATAACTCACTTTAGAGTTTAAAATGCAAACACTCCTAAATGTCAAAATATATGACAGTATCATCATGATTTTTCTCATTAGTTGCCATTAATTTGCCTTTACAAAGTTGAGACGATGAAGCAGAAAAGTATGTACAGTTTCGTAAAGATGCAGTAAACTTTCAACTGTTGACCACAAAACCAACATGTTATGACCTAATAATAAAGCAAAAAGTTGAAAAAGAAAGCGTGAGAACATCCTTTTCCATATCCCTTTTTCCATATACTAAATCATTTTCTCTTGTAGGCTCATAAGTGATTTTTGATTGTTCTGGTGACCTAATCTGTAGCCACCTTACTTTTCTAACAAAGGAAAAATGACTCTTGAGAGTAATTAACTTTTGCGTTTGTACTCATTTGGTCCCTTTTCTTTTTTTTGTATTCAATATACCATCGAACTTGTTGTTGGTGTTTACCATAGCCCTTTTGACCGGCTTTTGACCTGTGATAGCCGGTCAAAGGGTTATGGTGAACACAGACAACAAGTTCGATGGTATATTGAGTACAAAAAAAAAAAGAGACCAAATGAGAACAAACACAACAGTTGGTTACCCTCCTGATTCATTTTCCCTTTACTCATTTACAACAAATCTCATATCATCTCCTACTGATATTAATGACTTTTATGAGATTTATTCTTGCTTCTCTTCAAAACATAACCTACGAAAGGACATTATTCATACATGTATAACTTTGTAATGCACTTGAATATTTATTAGGGGAATCTTGACTAAGCGAGCGCATTTCATGACTACATTTACATTTCCAATCAAATGATTTATCGTATCATGGATTCTAAACAAGTCTACAAACGAGTGGAATCACAAGTGCTATGATTTTTGAGTTTATTTAGCTTTAAGATCGAACTCATGGGATAAGATACAATATCAATATGTACAATATTATGGTGTATTGTACATATTGATGTTGTATCTTATCCCATGAGTTCGATCTTAAAGCTAAGTAAACTCAAAAATCATAGCACTTGTGATTCCACTCGTTTGTAGACTTGTCTATAATCCATGATACGATAAATCATTTGATTGGAAATGTAAATGTAGTCATGAAATGTGCCTGCTTAGTCAAGATTCCCCTAATAAATATTCAAGTGCATTACAAAGTTGTACATGTATGAATAATGTCCTTTCGTAGGTTATGTTTTGAAGAGAAGCAAGAATGAATCTCATAAAAGTCATTAATATCAGTAGGAGATGATGTGAGATTTGTTGTAAATGAGTAAAGGGAAAATGAATCAGGAGGGTAACCAACTGTTGCGTTTGTTCTCATTTGGTCCCTTTTCTTTTTTTTGTACTCAATATACCATCGAACTTGTTGTCTGTGTTCACCATAACCCTTTGACCGGCTATCACAGGTCAAAAGCCGGTCAAAAGGGCTATGGTAAACACCAACAACAAGTTCGATGGTATATTGAATACAAAAAAAAGAAAAGGGACCAAATGAGTACAAACGCAAAAGTTAATTACCCTCAAAAGTCATTTTCCCTCTAACAAAAGACGCACACATGTATAAAGCATTTCTTACGCTCTACATACTATATTTTCTCTTGAAGGTCACTGATCCTCCAAATGCATCATACCCCTTTAACTACATGTCGAATGTTGGCCCAAGTTATTGTAAATATGCTCCATACCCTCCTCTTCTCTTTTTAAGACCTGAAATTTCATTCGATCATGTATAGATATTAAAAAACATAAACTTTGCAATATTGTTTCACTTACCATATTAGTGTTCTCATTACCAGTTGTTTGTTCACTAACCATGAACTCTCCCCAACAGAGGTTTCTTGAAACTCAATACCAAGAATACCATCAAACAATAGAACTCAAGTTTTATCCATCAAGAAAGGAAGCAAGCAAGGCTCCATCATAAAGTAACATAAAATCCACATAAATCCTATCTTGTCATTACTAGAAACACCACCTACAGCGAGGGAATTAGCTACAGACTCTATCCGTAGCTAATCAACGACAGTTTATTGAGGGATCAGCAACGGAAAGCACAAAAATTTCAATCAAAATAATTATAGAGTTTTAGAGAGGCATTAACGAAGGATTTACGACGGATTGGTAAGATTTTAACGACAAAAATTATCCCTCACTAAACCCTCAGAAAGTAAAACCTCTTAATGAGGGAACAACGACAGAAAAAACTTTTCCTGCTTTTTTTTTCTTTACCTCGTTTTATTTTCGTTCCCTCCTATTTCTTCCAAAAGCCAACAATTTCCTCTCAAAGCCCTAAATGATAGTCAAATCTCTCCTTCGCCCTTGAAATCGCCTCCACCACAGTCAACCTGCATCGCCATCTTCGAAGACTCTCAAAGGAAAACCTAATCCGAAATCACATCCTAATTGGCTTTCTCGTTGACTTGCCTCTCAATTCCATGTTGAGTCCGATCTATTGATTCATCCTTTATTGCTGCTTCAGATCGTACATCTGCTCAGCAGCAACAGCGACATCGATCACCTGACAGGGTAGCAGCATCGGTTCTGTTGGCAGTGGCTGGAACACTGTGGTGGTCATCCCATTCAAACACTTGTTCGTAAAAATTTGATTAACCTTGAGGTAATTTTGAACTTTGTGGATGATATGCATAATTTTAGGTTACTGTATTGTGTTAGATGATAGGATTAGGTGTGAATTGATGTTCTTGCCAATTGATGAGTAAATAGCATGTAC
Source organism: Lactuca sativa (assembly GCF_002870075.4). Lineage (NCBI taxonomy): Eukaryota > Viridiplantae > Streptophyta > Magnoliopsida > Asterales > Asteraceae > Lactuca > Lactuca sativa. The sequence goes on along the minus strand of NC_056624.2, from coordinate 236,135,887 downwards.
CTAGCTGAAAACAAGTAGCAATTTACTATTTATTGAACATAGTGGCTGAAAAATTTGAAGTGTGGCTGATTAGTATGCATTTTGAGCCATTGTAGTGGTAAATCCAAAGTCAAGAGGGGTATATACAAGAGACGAACTCCTTACATTCTACAAAGAAAATTACTTGTTGTAAAGTATGCATATGTAATTTTTTGTAGCCTTAATGAAATAATTTCATTAACCGATTGTATATTCAATATTATTTTCTCCAGGAAGCTTAGATAAAATTGAAAGCATGGTACTGACAAATTCAAAGATAAAAAGATATCGACAACATCAATCCCAGTTTCCTGGTCAGCCACACACCTCTGAACATTTTCAGGTCTAAATTCTTAAAAAGCTTCTTTGTCTGTCATTTATATTATGAGTAGTTAAGGAATTATTTATGATTTTGGGATAAATATTGTCGTGTTGTATTTATTCTCCAGGTTATTGTGGAAATTGTTCCTATAAACATTGTCACAAATATTTGTCACCATACCACCGTAGGGCCGTCATCGGAACACCGCTAGACCACCGTCGGGCCGCTGCCATTAGTTGGCATTTTCCTTATCGTATTCATAGCTTAATAAAACAAACATTATAACTCTCATTTTTTTGGTAATACTTTATACTTTTCCCGCTAGAATATATAAAATTTTAGTACAAAAAAATACAATTATATCTTGAAAAAATCATTTTTCTTTTTCCTAAATTTTAGATTTCTTTAAAAAAATATATTGTGTATAAAAATTATTATTAGTTTAATAAACATAATAATTTATTTTACATAGTTTAATATTTTCATGCATACATTCATTCATATTTTAACACAAAATTTATATAAAATATACAACTTAATACAGTCTTTTTTTAGTTTAATATATAAAAATTACAACATACAATAAATTATATTCTAATTCACATATTTAAAAAAGTCAAATCCAAACTCTACCACCACTACCAACTACTACTATACACACCACCACTAACCATTTGTGTCACTGTCGCAACCATCATTCTCTCCAAATCAGATATGTATATAAAATCATTGATTGACAGCTTTAATAATATATTCACAATTTAATAAACCAGTTGATTCCCTTATTCACAGTTTAATGCAAAATAATTATAAAAACTAATATATTCTTACATAGTTATACAACACAAAAAATAAATATATTCATAAGAAAATTAATACAAACATTCCTATATAAATCATTCATATTTGAAACAAAATTCATTAAAATTAACAGCTTAATAAAGTCAATTCATAGCTTAATATAATGTTACATCCGGAATGTATAAGGTACTAATCTTGTATTTATTTAAGGTTATTAGCTTTATACGGTTTAGGCTTGGACCTTTGGGCCTTTGTGTTTGGGCTGAGGAAGCACGTACGGGGGCATACCTTGCCATGTACGCTCAACGTACTCAAGGAATTAGACCGTGGAAGCCATGCACGTATGCCAACGTACCAAAGGGTACGCGCAGCGTACGCGCAGAGTCTAAAACCCTAACTTTTAGGGTTTCATCCCTATATAAAGGACATTATGCCCTTGGACCAGCCTCCCTATCACCCTTAAGCAGCCACCTCGAAAACCCTAACTCACTCTTGTGTATTGTTGCCATTTGAGAGCTTCTTTGTGTGATTTTGGTGTTCTTAGAAGAAGAGGAAGAAACAAGGATTCAAGAGGAGCTTGTAGATCCAGGAGATTGGCATCATTTGTGACTCTTTTGAGGTATCAAGTTCCAAACATGGCCATTGTATGCTTAGATTTGTTTATAGGACTGTTTAATGTCTCTTTTGGACTCTATTGTTGAGGTTGCTTGCATCTTGTTAGTTTCAGACCAAAAGAGTTCCTTTTGAGCTCTTAGAGGCATTTAGAGTCATAAAAATTTGACTTTGATGGTTAAGCCACAACCATGCAAGTGTTTGTTGGTCTTAAAGCTTGTTAAAAGGACCAAAATCATGTTTTGACCCCAACCATGCATGCAAGCACATGAAGTTTGTAACTTTATGGTTTAGGAGGTCTTAAAGGACCTGGATCTACATTTTTGACGTAAAGACTTAATGGATTAAGTCACAAATGAAGTCCCAAGGAAGTTGGCCAGTACGCTAAGCGTACACCCTGGTATGCTATGCGTACTGGGTCAACTCCCCGTTTTGGTCAAAGCCAGCGTACGTGCCAGGTACGCCGCACGTACGCATTCAAAGTGGCTATATTGGGCTTTTGGGCCTTAGAGGGTTGGGCATGTACTATTGGGCCCTATGGTCCACTGCGGAGTATGGTTCTGGGCCTGGGAATTTGAGAATTTAAAAGTACTAGGCCTTTTGGGCCATATTGGGCCAATTGAGATTATTCATTTTGGGCTAAGGATTTATTGGACTTGTGAAAAGGCCCATTTGAAGTGTTGGGACCAATTTAGAAAATTGGGCCTTAAGGAGCCTTTGATGGGCCATGGGTGCACTGGGTTTAATAAGTTAGAATTGGGCCTTAGGAATGGTTCAAGTTAGGCCAAGGGGGTAAAATGGTCATTTTACCCTAAGTAGTGTTATAGATTCTGATTAAGTATTATTATGATTATGATAGCTGGGAGTCATCGGAGCAGCTGTTAGAGGTTACTTCCCATGAGATTCGACACTCAGATTTACGAGGTGAGTTACCTTCCAGTAGAAGTGGGTCTACGGCCACAATGTCGGCCCACTAGCAGGAGTTGTTTTATTAGATGATTGTCTTTGTGATAATTATCTAGGTTTGCTACTACTTGATATGCTTTATGTGTTAGCATGATATGATGGTATGTGATAGTACCAGTAGTGGGAATTGTCCCCATGACACGGTCGTAAGGACCCGAGGGTAGGTCAGGCACTCCAGAATTGTCTGACAAGGTAGGTCAAGCACTCCAGAATTGCTTGACATGGGTAGGTAGGGCACCCAATAAATGTTTGGCAGGGTAGGTCGGGCACCCCAGAATTGCCCGACAGTATGTATGTTGTATGGTATGTGGTATGATGGGGGAACTCACTAAGCTTTGTGCTTACAGTTTAAGTTTTGTTTCAGGTACCTCTTCAGCGAAAGGGAAGGAGCCGGCACGATAGCAGTGCATCGCACACACACGATTTCCACACTATGATGTTCTTGGGATTGTACTCTGACACTATTAATATTCCACGACATGTTTATGACTTTTGATTTATGGAATATTATGATATCGATGATGTTTTTCAGTAACAATTTTACAAACTACTTAATTAAAAAATGAAATTTTTGGTCTAGAAAATTAGGATGTTACAAGTTGGTATCAGAGTCTTGGTTTGAAGGATTCGGACACACCTTCGAGGGTGTTTGGATTCAAATCGAGTGCTTGAAAAATTTTTACAAGAAAATAGTTTTCTAAATGTTTAAATAAGGAATTTTGAGAAAGAACAAGGTGTGCGATGCGTGCGACCGACCGAGCTCAAGTAAGTTTTCCACAAGATACCCATACATGTTATGTAATGATGTGATATGATTATGAGAACTGCATGCTCGATTATGGCTAAGGATTAGGAATATGCCTTATGTGCCTGCTATATGTGCTTATTGAGTTATATGCTAGAACAGATTAATCAGTAACATGATGACCTGAATAGGATATGCTTGGTATGGTTACTCAATGCTCGAATGTTGCTTGCTTTGTGCTTTTAGGAGTTCTAGTTATCATGAGCTAACTAGTAAACGAATACATTAAGTTACATATGGCGATGACTAAATAATTTCAGAAGGTTAGGTCTAGACCTATTGCGCAACTCTTGTTTGAGTCAAACCGTTGTAGGGTAGGACCTCTCATTCGACGAATTTCTGGTCTTAGCGATATGTAATGGTATTCGCAAGCCAGATAAGTAAAGGTGGTAGGAGTTCCTTATGCAGCTGATGGCGGAGAGTAGGTCGGAGAGTTACCCTAGGGTAAGCCTAAGATGAGATTAGTACCGAGAGAAGTAGTAGTAGAATGGACTTGGTAAATTCAAGGCAATCCTAGAGGAAAGTACGAATAGATGTGGAAGGTAGTATGGGCCCGTACTACTGGAAGCAGAGGATCCGTACTCGAGTCTAGGAGGGTTGAGACAAAACCAGGGAACTTGTAGTATATGAGACCACTCTAGGTTATGTATAACCCTGATGATTATGTGTTTTGTTTCAGAATGGTGATGATTACGCGACACGAAGGAGGAGGTTCAGGGTCAGGATCAGGTTCAGGATCAGGTTCGGGATCAAGTTCGGGATCAGGTGTCGAGCCAATTGATGAGGGACTATGTGAGTTCGTTGCTTCAAAGATCACTAGAGGCATCCTTAAGTCGACCCCACTGATTTTCGGGTCAATCAAGGAGGGGATTATCGAGCTGATGGAGGATCGCCTCAGGGCGTTTAGGAGTGACTGGGCATCTAGCCAGTCAGGGGCGCGCACACTGTCCTTTAAGGACTTCAGGGGATGTGGTGCGCCATACTTCCATGGGGTGAAAGACCACATTGCTGCCAAGAGATGGATTGCAAACATGGGCTCTGCTCCGTTGACTAGCTTCTGCCCTGAGGGGTCGAAGGTTCGGTATGCTGTTGGATGTTTGAGGGACAGGGCTAGAGATTGGAGGGAGTCAGTTGGTGATTCTTTGCGAGCCTCAACCATTGAGGCTATTGATAGGTTTTGAGCACTTCATCAATCCTATGGTGTACATGCAAACCCTAAAGCTTCGAATCTAGTTTGTCTAATGAACATGCAATAATCATCCAAAGCTCATAAACCCTAGATCTAGCATATAATATTCGATATTATCATAATAAAAGGATTTAGATCTTACCTTGATTGCTATGTAGCAATAACAATCTCAATTCCTCTTGATCTTGACTTCTGAAAGCCTAGTGTCTCAAATGTTGCACCTTTAACGGAGTCATAAACACCATGAGCAACAATATGACTTAGGAAAGGGAGGAGGAGGCACCAAAAACGTCTAGGGTTCTCTTAGAAGTGTTAGCCACGTTTTTGGGAGCCTTAAGGGTCCTTTTATACTTGTGTGGGCTGCTAGGGTTTCAGGTGAAACCCTAATTCTCTGCTTAGGTCTTAAGCAACCCATGGAGTTCCCCTAGAAATCCCTTGGACGAAAATCATATGGGCTTCCCATAGATTTCGTCCAATGCCCTTTCCATTAGGAGTCCATAGCCTAATTGTAACTATCATATAATTGCAATATCAGTCCCCTTTATTTAATTAATCTCTTTTAGCCACAAAATTAATTCTTAATTAATTCTTGACTAATATTAATTAAACAATATGATTTCTCTTTTAATATATCATTCATATAATATATTAATAAATCATAATTAATCCTCTTTCTCCTTAATTCATCCTATTAGTTGCTATGGTAAAGGCAACCCAAAAGGACCATGCTCAAAATCGGGTCAAGTACATACCAAAATAGTTATGGGCTAAGACACCTAATGCAACAGTCTCCCACTTGGATAAGTCTAATAACTATTTATCAAGTACAACTTCAGAACTTGATCAACAATTATAGCTTTCAAAATCCATTGTCAACTCTGATCTTATCAGTAACACGTCCTTTAGATAAGGGATCATATATTCCTCCATTCTAGATATCGTATAGACTGAGACATGGATTTTAATCATTCTCTCTGACTATATGTTGTTTCCTGATTTCCGATTTATGACGACTGACAACAGACTACAATTGAAACACATCAACTTAGTCCCGGCTTGGCCAAGCGCTTAGGGTGTCATCACTAAATCATCGAGAGGCTCACAAATATCGCTTTTATCCCACTTTGGGTAAAAGGAATGGATAAACTTCGACTCAAATGCTCGCTTGTACCTACTCATCAAATCACACACAACAATATGTTTTATAACACCAAGTTACTGGTGCGTTTACATATTATCAATGTGCAACCGACTTATAAATTACAACTCACACGTCTCCGTTTAAAGAATATAAGATATTATCGTCTCACTAATCACTTGTGATAAAATCCATGAAGTGATTCAAGTGAGCGTGGGTTTAATCCAATACTCAAATCTTATTTCAGGAGTACTCATGAACACTACAGCAGACTTTTGTTATGTCTAAGACGCTTTAGACAATCTACAGTCGGATTCATGACAATCTTCTTTCATACCTACTTCCATAGTATGATTGACTGTGGATGGTTTGAATAATCTTATTATTCGGGAAGTCAAAACATGCAAATTGAAACACAAGAATATTACTAATGCTATATGGCCCCAAACTTTTGAGTATAAATAAAACACCTTTATTTAATCACCATATTGATTACTCATTATTCATTGTATAATGTTTCGGATAATCAACTTATTACTTGAATTATAACAATTGTCCCATGCTCCAAGCATGCACACTATGTTTACCTATGGTCCTTAATTTGTGAAATAGATCAATTGAACACATTTCCAATGATACTCATTTCACAATTCCTAATCCTTATCATAAGTGTAAGAATACCAAATTCTTGCCACTATTAGAATATGTTAGATTCTAACATTTTATGCAACAATCCTTTTGTAATCTTATTGCACAAAGGTCACCAAGACTTTGTCAATGAAATTACAAAGTGCTCTATTGGATATTGTTACAAGACAATTCCATAGATTTGAAGTCACACATTCAAAGTACATTCCTTTGAACATCCTTCTTGCATAAAATTTTCTAATCATAGATTCTTAATATCCAACTCCCAATATGGAAACATTTCCATATTTTCCATATGACAACTCATTGTGAATAGAGTCTTATTTATTCATAATAATGTTGATATAGTCCATTCATTACTATACTTTCAACTGCTCACAAGCGACCAATCCTTAGTGAACCTTAGATTGTCGTTGGCATTTGTTCAATTATTTTAGTCAATTCGGTTCTAGTCCCTTTTCCCTCTTAATGCCCTAGGTATTTGGAAAATTTTAGAACGGTTGAATATTACATCATATGCAATCGTTCCTATACCGGAAGCGTATGGGACATGATTCATAATGAAAAATGTGATACTTTACCAGTTTCTTGCTATAATATTGCCATATATAGAATTCCTTTATGTTGAATCTTTTCAACATAACATACATATATGTCTTTTGACTAAATTTGATTAAAATTTCTCGATCTAAGCTTTTAGATTTGAAACGAAGTATAATATTCTCTCCCTTAATTATAGCAAAACAACTTTTCAACCCCTGCAACTTTGCAAAGTGAAACTTTTGTTTTCTATAATTAATATTGCTAACTATAATAATCATGCTCCCACTAACATGATAATTATATCCATATCAGCATAACATTTATGCTCCCACTACCTTTGACACGTATTCAGGAAACAGTTAGACTTCTAGAAATCAATAATATTGACTTCCAAAGTTCATATTTCTAATACGATATGCTTCGATAAGCCTTTATCTAAGCTTCTCAAACTCATACACCTTTCCTTAGATAGCTCATATATGTGTCTAAACCATTTTAGAACTTATAGCAATAAGTCTTAAATGTTCAAACTAATTGACATATCTCACAATTCGAACTATGAAGAGGGATGTTGTAATCATAATCGAATTTGAGAATGCAATTATCACACTTGTTATCTCTTTAAAATATCTCTTAGTGAAAGCGTTTCCTCACAATCATTTTCATGAAACGGAGAGAAACCTTATGAAACTTAGATTTTATGGTGTATGTGTTCTTATCCATGTGAATTTGTCATAGCCATAATCATAAGATAATGTTTGTGACAAATCCAAACTCTTATGGACAGATCTTGTTTATTCTTAATTTCTTGCCATCAAGGATCCCACCATTGCTTCCAAGTTCTTGAGCAGCTCACCCCTACCTATCAATGTACTTTCCATTGATCAGGGTGCCTTGCCCCTAGGCAACCCATTGAGAAATCATAGAACTTGCATGCATAGTTGACAAAACTGGAATGGCATAGAAACAAGAATATGTCATCACGATAGGTTACAAACCTCAAGTCGTGTGCTAGTGTCTAATAGGTTTACTCTTGATTGGTTCTTGAATCTTTTCAATATCATTTAGACTTCCAATGACCTCTTGACATATAAGATTCTCTTGTCAGGAAACATTTCTTCACAAACAGATATTCAAGAGTTAGTGTGAATTCTTATCAAGACAAACACTACACACAATTGGTATCAGTTGGTCTTTGTCTTATACAAAACATCACAATTTACCAATTTCAAACGTGAAAGAGTAAGAAAAACAATTTTCTACTTCACATTTGATGAGTGTGTTAAAACTTCTTAAGATGTGTCACTCAAGTCACGATCTTGGAGTATAACTCTAAGACTTGATTTTGGAACGAAGTATGATTCACCTTTTGATTTAACCATTTCAACAATTTCCGATTCCTTCTTAGCCATATTAGTGCACTAAGGTGTCCTTAGAGGATCAATTGTGACATTGTTTCATAACCAATAAGATGATCATAAAACATGATACTAAAGTACTCTCCCATCTTTTTATATTGGAGAAACTTTTATCTTTTTGCCTAATTGATTCTTAAATGAATCATTGAAACTTTTCAATGATTCAGAATTACACTTAATCTTGTAAGCATAACCATGTTTACTAGACTTTTAGTAAATCATGATGAATAATCTTATTGTTATTTGTGGTGGACTCGACCAATGCACAAAATTGCGTACTAGATCCTTTAGTCATTCACTTAACTCACATACTTGTGTGAATAAGGAATTAGTCTTAATTTCCCAAGTACCAAGATTTCCATACATCACATGATTCAAATCATGTGATTCCAAGCTTCTTTCCAATTGAAACTTGGGAGATGGGAATCTTTCCTTACTTAGAAAATTTCGACACTACCATAAATTGATGGGTTTTAGCCATAAGAACTTTCCTATGTGCGCATGCAAAACCCTAATGCTTGGATCTAGGCTTTCTAATTAAACATGCTTTGAATCCAAGACTTCTAATGACTAATTAGGTTAAATAACAACATTGAAACAAATCTAGAACCATACCTTTGAATTCCTTGTTGATCTTGTTGTCTTGGAGCTTCTAGAGTCACAATTGTCACTCCTCTAATGGCTTACAAACACCAATAGCAAGAAAGATGATTTAAGAGAGAGGAGAGGGGAGGAAATCGGCCAGGGTTCTCTTACTTTAGGTGAGGTGCCGATTTCCCTTAGCCATGGGGTCTATTTATACTTGTAGACTCTTTAAGGGTTACAACCTAAACCCTAATTAGATAATCTTCTCTTAAGGCTATCCAAATCCATTCCATAGATAAGTCATGGACGATTTTGAAGCTATCCTAGCTTCTAGAATCCGTCTCTTATATATCTATATGGATTTACAGTCTAAAGCTTAACTATCAAACAATTGACAGTTTATACCCTCTTATTTAATTAATCTCTTTAAGTCACCAAATTAATTCCAATTAATTCTATGACTTATATTAATCAAATAACAATATATTATTCTTTATATTATTCCCATAATATATTAATAATATTTACTCTCTCTTAATAAATCATCCTATCAAGTTGCTATGGTGAAGTCAACCCAAAAGGACCATGCACAACCGGGTCAAATACTTGCCTAATATAGTTGCAGCCTTAGACACTATTCCAACATAAATAACATAACTAAGAATCACATCCACTTAATATTGCTTACAATAGAAACACACAAGCATCAATTTTTCACAAATGACATTGCAAGGAGATATAAATAAGACAAAACTCAAAATTTATTTTATTTATAAAAAGGTGCGGAAAACTTGTCCTTACAATGCAAATTCAAATGAAAACTATGCTATTTCATATTCCTAATTAATCTATCATAACTCTAAAAGTAGCAGCTCCAAAAATCCGATCATTGAATCATGCGATCGAAATCTATTTCTTCGCGATTAGACTCAGCTCACTTCTTAAGCTTCTTTTCTTTTCTTCGATCCTACAAAACATCAAAATGTAATTTTATGTGTTAAGAATATAAAATAGAAAACTTAATAGAGTTAGATAGTGGATTTTACCTGAAGCAGAGTCATACATCTTCACTCTCCCATCTTTTAGATCTCCCAGGTAGTCAGTGCAGCTTCGTAACTAATGCCCCGTCTTTTAGCAGTAGAAACATATGGATTCTTCTGGAATGGTACACGGGACTATCTTAGACTCAACCTTTCTCTTGCGTAGAGAAAACTTTTCTGGATTTCCAATGTTGCCATTGCCCATAGAAGGTTGGGATATTGATTTACCAGACAAATTTGCTCCACCAGTGCGCGAAATCATTTCTGATTCAGCAGCAATAAGCAAATAAGTCAAATCAATGAGGGTCACGTCATGGTCTATCATATAGTACTCTCTAACGAACTCACTATATGATTCAGGAAGCGACCGAAGAACCCAGTCAACAACCAACTTCCTTGAGACATCTACACAAAACATTCCCAATCTATCAATATGCAACTTCATATCCAAGACATGAGCACATACAGACTTTCCATCTTCGTGTCTTTTTGCCAATAGGGCTTCAGTGACTTTGAACTTTTCAAGTCTTCGAACATGTGGGTCAGGGAGAATTATTGGAGGTGGTGGAGGAAGTGAAGAATGATTTCCATTTCCACAATCCAATCGTGGAATATCATCTTCAAGCGGAAAATTCTTTCCAACGGATTCAGGAAGACCATAGTTGTTAGACTTTGACATCTACAAAATGGGAGAAACTCAAGTTAGTTGATAAAATCCTCAATATAGCACCCAAATGAAATATTGATGCTAGGATCCAACACAATATTCTACAATTTGGAAGAGGGATGTCGTAATCCAAATTGCAGAACATTTGAAGGTAGGTAAATATTACCAATTTCCACCATGAAAAACGGAAATTGAAAATTAGGTTTTAAATGAATTGAAACTCCTAGATCCTTTGAGATTCATTGAACTTTTCAATGACATGTTTAAATCTCAATTGTGCCCTTCAAGTTTGTGACTGGGATGCCAAGGATCACAAACAAGTTGTGGATAACCATGCAAATTAGCTTGGTACTCTCGATGTTACAAATCACCTAATCAATGTGCCGATTAACCACACATGCTCCATTGATCTATGATAAACATCAAGCTACCCATTGTCATCCTTCATTGATCTCATATTAGTGTGCTGGTTAACCACACACACTCCGCTATCGACCAACAAGGTGCAATGTGCAATATCATGGATTAGCACCAACTCCACATTTTTCCTAAAGTAACTTAGATTTGGGAATTTATAAAAGTGTTTAGTTACTTCGTATTTCATTATACTTATAATGGAAGATTGTGTCCTATCTTACCCGTTCGGCAAACGACCCTCCGCTAGTCAAGAGTGTGGTGGGTAAGAGTGGATACTCATTCAATCGCTATTTTATAGACAATTTCCTTAAACACCCCTTATAAAGAAACTTCGTGAATAAGGCCTACTAACGGTAAGTCTGACTCTTTAACCATACATATATAATATTATACTTTTAATTTTATATATAGTAATAGGGTGTATTTTACACTTTTAAAATACTAGGTGGTATAATTTAATAAATTGTACCTTTTAATTCAATTAAATATAAACCATATCATTATGGATTTATTAACTCTCTTTTAGTTATACATTTAATTAACTTACTAAAACCATAAGGGTGTAATTTCAACTTTTCAAAAAACTAGGGTTTTAGAATTTAATATTTCAAAATTAAACTTTTAATTAAAATTTTAAATTCCAAAACTTGAGGGCAAGTTTTGAAACTTTTCAAAACTATCTAGATCAAACTACAAATAATTCAATTAATCAAATAATTGGTGATTATCTAAATTTGACCTAATTCAATTTCTTGCAAGATAATTCAAATAAATCAAGTTTATCATATAAGGCAATGAGTATCTAATTGATTGACAATTATCTACTATTTTGGCAAGGATAATCACATAATATCAATAAAATTCGGATTTTATCAATAAAAAAAGTTTATGGTTATTATCCATCATAAAAATCAGCCAAAATCCTGATTTTCCCTCTGTATGACACTCTGACTCGCCGAGTCACTAACTGGACTCACCGAGTCAAGCTGACTCGCCGAGTTCATCAAGTGACTCGCCAAGTCAGTCAGGTAGTGTGCAAATTCGATTTTCAAGCATGCAATGAACAATTAAGCATCAAATACATCAAACAAACAGTGTAGGCTCTGATACCACTGATAGGTTTTGAGCACTACATCAATCCTATGGTGTACATGCAAACCCTAAAGCTTTGGATCTAGTTTGTCTAGTGAACATGCAATAATCATCCAAAACTCATAAACCCTAGATCTAGCATATAATACTTGATATTATTATAATAAAAGGATTTAGATCTTACCTTGATTGTTATGTAGCAATAACAATCTCAATTCCTCTTGATCTTGACTTCTGAAAGCTTAGTGCCTCAAATGTTGCACCTCTAATGGAGTCACAAACACCATGAGCAACAATATGACTTAGGAAAGGGAGGAGGAGGCACCAAAAACGTCTAGGGTTCTCTTAGAATTGTTAGCTACGTTTTTGGGAGCCTTAGGGGTCCTTTTATACTTGTGTGGGCTGCTAGGGTTTCAGGTGAAACCCTAATTCTCTGCTTAGGTCTTAAGCAACCCATGGAGTTCCCCTAGAAAGCCCTTGGACAAAAATCATATGGGCTTCCCATAGATTTCGTCCAATGCCCTTTCTATTAGGAATATCAGTCCCTTTTATTTAATTAATCTCTTTTAGCCACAAAATTAATTGTTGAGTAATTTTAATTAAACAATATGATTTCTCTTGTAATATATTATTCATATAATATATTAATACATGATAATTAATCCTCTTTCTCCTTAATTCATCCTATCAGTTGCTATGGTGAAGGCAACCCAAAAGGACCATGCTCAAAATCGGGTCAAGTACATACCAAAATAGTTATGAGCTTAGACACCTAATCCAACAGTATGACCTGGTCGGACTTTGTGACTAGGTTTAGGGCTGAGTTTGCGCCAGTTGTGGAGCTTCAGCAGCTGGCCAGGGAGTTTCTTGACATGAGACAGACTACTGAGATGGTAGCGAAGATTACCGCCAAGTTTCGGGAGAGGGCCTTATTGGTGCCTCAGTAAGTATGCAGGAGATGAGGAGATGCGGAGAACCGCTACCATGATAAGTTGAGAGCTGATATCCGGGAGCATGTCAGCTACTTAGAATGCCCGAACCTGGATTCCATGATTGCCAGGGCGAGGGAGATTGATTTGGAGTACCTTAGGAAGAGGAAGGCAGAGACTGAGCAGGTTAATAGGGTTTCGAGGAAGAAACCCAAGGGATCTGACACTAGGTCGAAGGGCCAGTCAGGCCAGAGCAGCTGCAGGAAATGCGGCAGGCCGCATGAAGGAGCTTGTAGATTAGGATCATCAGGCTACTACTAGTATGGCAAGACGGGGCACTTCAGCAGGGATTGTACTGCCCCTACCCCCACATTTCAGACATCAGACCTATTTTGCTTCCATTGCAATCAGAAGGGCCACAAAAAGGCCGACTGCTCGAGATTGATAGTGTTGAGTTCAAGAGATTGCTTTATTGGGCTTAGCATTTCGGTCCATTAGTATACTCAGTCTAGGCCTGTCCTGTAACGTCGTGATTTTTACTCCATTTTTTTTTATTTAAAACTTTAACAATCCTTAAATGAAAAATGCAACGGAAGACTTTATTTATTTATTTATTATTATTATTATTATTCAACCATTCCAAAAACCACATGTTACCATTTTTATAAACCAAGATTCAACCGTTAAGTTATTGCAAAAAGGGGTTCAAAGAAAAATAAAAACTAAACATGCTCAAGTGGCATCTTCATTAAAACTAACTATCCAGAAGGAACCCAACCTCACCAAGCCATGCTCCTAAGCTACCTGTACCAATCAAATGGCATTCAACAAAGAAACAAGTTTCAGTAACCGACTTGTGAGCCGACAAGTTGTACATAACCAAAAAGAAAACACACCATTCCCGTAAGGTTCATTCATGCAAATCATGATAATAGCATAGTCAAGAAAAACAAATAACATGATATCATAATTTAATTCAATCATATAGTTTTCAACTTAACTCAACCGATTATCACATATAATTTAATTCACCGTTTATTATATGTAATTTTTTATTCAACCGATTAACTATTTTGGGGTTCCTTAGGGAGAGAGTACCCAACAACTTATCCTTGTTCACTACTCGTGTGCTCAGCCAGTATAGTGCTCTAAGTGGCTCATGACTTCCACCCGAATACACCAACCCCAAAACTTCCATTTTTGCTACTCCGACTTTCAAAGTACAAGTACTTTACGGTGTCGTTCAGGATCGGTACAAACGGTGCCCATTCCACCGATACACCTCCTGATTCCCACGTATTGTTTGATCCGGCCACACCATAAAGCCAACACCACTCCAGTTCCCATACATCGAGGTGCACACGAACCACGTGTCACACGACCATCTAGAAAAGTTCATGTAACTAATCACCGTTATGCTTAAGCTCTTTCAACCTATTAGACTTGCAAGGTTCTACCCATGTCACTATTATATCCCACAAAAGCCTGCATACACCATAATAATCATGTTACCCATACATCTTAAACGAGTAATTATCATGTAATGAAGTTCATTAAGATGTCACCATACATTAGCATATAACTACTAATTCATGAAACATCATATCCGCATGTAATTTACAACGTTCACATAACATGAATATCACCATAGCAACTGATACGAAGGAATAACCACACATAAGATGCAAACAACATATTTTCAACAATTATCACAAGCATATATAAACCTAGCATAATTCCTAATTTGCATCAACAATCCACCTATGAGATGTGTTTTTCGGTTATGCACTAAAGTCAACAAAAATTTTCGACTCACCTTAGGTTTGAAGTGAGTTCTCCTTTTTAATTTAAGCCTTGACCCTTCTTGAAGTTGTCAAGTTTTCACCTAATAATCACACATACCAAGAAATCATCAAAATGGGGTAAAAATCACGATGTTACAAGTTGGTATCAGAGCCATGTTGGGAGTGAACTGAATACAGACGCCGGTGTTTAGACTCACAGCTTAGTTGGCTCATTTAGGACCTTTAGGTACTTAAGGAGGGAAGGGTGTGTGTTGAGCGTTGTAGGATAGTTGCTTATAAACTTTCCATTCCTAATATTTGTTTATGTATAAAAAAAATGAAACTTTTTATAAATTAGGATAATGTTGAACACTATGGAGAATGTGAATGCTGGAGGAGCGGGTGGCAGCCAAAACAACCGCACTCCCGGGACAACACCGTTCATGTTTCAGACCCCACCCATTAACCGCCAGCCACGAGCCCAACCGTCGCGGAGCTCACACAACACATCAAGTGTCGCCATCATTGCTGATCTTCAGGAGCAGCTCCAGGAGCGGGATATGGGATAGACTCAAAAAGTTGTTATGTAATGTTAAAGCCATGAGAATGATTAGATTTGCTTTGCAGTCCGATACTTTTAGTCTGGTTATCCCATGCACCGCAACAAAAGAGATATGGGATAGACTCAAAGATTTGTATTCCACTGATGAGGACCTGTAACATTCTATCCAAATTCTATTGTTCTCGGAGTTCGGTGCTTTTCCAACAAAGGCCAGATAAAAAACTTATTCAGGAATTCGATCGTTTCAACCATCTTTTGAGAAAGATGATCAAGCACGGTATTGGAAGAGAAGTGATCGAACAGAAGGTCACATTTCTGAATGGTTTAAGACCCGAATGGATGGTTGTGGCATCAACTGTGAAGGCTCACAAGCAGTTTAAAACCTATTCATTGGCGAAGATGGTGGGAATTCTCAAGTCTCATGAAAGTGTTGTGACAAAGGAAGCGAAAGTGGTGTCTAATATGGGATCCTTGGCCCTTCTCTTTAAGGCTAAGAATGTGGCAGAAGATGAAGAAGAGTTAGAAATGTCATAATGTGATCTGACAAGCGAAGAATATGCAATGATGGTTTCCAACCCAAAGCGATTTGCTCATAAAAAGTTCCCTATTGCCAAGAACCAAAACTGGCAAGGAAGCTACAACTCGGAAAAAGCGAAAGAGGAGATCAAAAATAATCCACAGAAAGAAGAAGAGAAAAAGGAGAGCAAACTGGTAGGAGACTCTGGATACGATTGCAACTTCTGCCATGGCAAAAACCACTTTGCCAAAGATTGCATGTTAAGAAAGTTATCAGAGAAGAAGGAGGGTGAAGATGATGAAGCATACCATATGCGCAAGCTGGAGGAGATAAAGAAAAAGAAAGCCACTAACAATTCTATGAATGCTTTGATTATGCAGGAGAACGTTGTTGATGATGAGTTCGATGGCGTGGAGGTCTGGTCTATAGAATCAGAAGATGAAGAGGTACGTAAACCCATGCATGGTAGGGCATTTGTGGCAAAAGAAGATAGTGATTAGTTAGTTGGGAGATGCTTGATGGTGACAGCTAGAGTGTCACAAATAAGGGGCTACACAACCGAAGGTGAGTATGATGAGGCGAATCAGAAGGAAGATAAGTGTTTTGCTGCCAAACCTGTGAGTGAAAGGATCAACGATTGTGATCAGTTGATCAAGAAGGTACAATCCATTCTCGAATCACTTAAAATACTTGTAACAAACTATGAAAATGAATTAAATGAATTAAAACTCAAAATTTCTAGTTTAAGTGGAATTTTAATGCAAACACGCCTCACAAATGCTAACTTAACCGATCAACTTAGCAGGGTGACATCCAAGAGTGAGGAGCGAAGGATGTGGATCGAGAATACAGAGTTAGATTTAGTTAGAATGAGAGATGAGTTGATTTATTTACAACGTGACAATTTGAAGATTTTAAAAGAAAGGAATATTTTTTTGCTTAATTGCTAAACATCTTTACACTAATATTACTCAATTACATTTGAATTGTGACATTAGCAAAAAGGTTCACAAAATGATTTTTCCGTTTCTTGAATTTAAGGAGGACGAAGTTGATGTAGTTTGCTACAATTGTGAATCTATTGTATCATTAGATGAGGTTTCAGATGCTTACAGGATTGGTCTGGACAAAATTGAGTCGTTTATTAAGTCCAAAAACCATAAGGACATGTTGGGCTGAATCCTGGTCTTTCATATACATATCTCAAATATAGCTAACACCCTATATCACAAATAAATGCCCGTCCTTGGTGACTTTGACCCATTGATACAGTGAGAAAACTCACTTTGGTCCGCTGATAAAGAACTAACTGCTCGGCTACGGAACCGAAAGATCCGACACTAAACATACAAAAATTACCATAATCAGAAATAGGTTATAAACCATAATCATAACCCTAAACGCTAAGTCTAGACTCCTTAGATAAAGGTTCATTTACCCTTCCCATAATGGGCCTAACCAAGCTTGGCCCGAAAAAAAATAATGGTCCCCCGGCCCCAAAAAGCCCAACTCAAACAACTTAAGGCCCGATAAGAGAATTATGAGGCTCGCCTACGCTAAATAGGCCAAAGCCCAAAACCTCACTAAGGCCCAAAGGTCCAAAGTCGAACCTAAGTCCAAAATTCCACTGAGAGCTATACACTCGGCGTACATGACCGCTTGCCAGTACACACTGTGTACCCCATGGTACGCTTAAAGTACTAAGCTGTTTTCCACCTTAAGCTATTTGGTGCTTAATCCTTTCGGCCATTCGATCCAACTTGCAGATTTCGACCATTATGGGGTTCTAAGAGATAAAGTTGGCAACTTTATGCCTTAGCATGTCTTAAGGGAACCCAACATCCATTTTTGTCCAACAAAGCTCACATTAAGGACTTAAATTCATGCATGGACACATATCTACCATCAAGATGACATTTTTATGCATCTAAAACATCAAAGGGACTGAGATCTAACATGTCTAACTTCTGGAGTTGCCCAAACTCACAAAAAGAACACATGGGACCAAATAAACTCATTTCCAAGCCCTAAACTCTAACTATCAAATGGATCATCAAGGTAAGCACTTTTTACCTTCAAACGCTCCTAAAGTTGAAGAAGACTCTGGATCTAGAAGCTAGACCCTAACAAATGCTTGGTCTCCAAGTTCCTTCTTCTTAAAAACACACCAAAATGCCACAAAGTCACTTCCAAGTTTAAGAACACTTAGAAGGATGAACTAGGGTTAAATAGGACGTAATAAATAGTGGAGGCTGATGAGGGTGAGTGTCCAAAGGCCATAATGTTTCTTAAATAAAGATCATGCCCTAAAAATTAGGGTTTGGTCTTGGTTGTCGTATGCCCTGCATACACCACGTACGCCCAGCGTACGTGTTTTAGTTACCCGATAGCGTGTGCGCCTGTACGCTAAGCCTACCAAACGTACGCCCAACATACAAGGGGACCATTTTTGCAAAAATTTCAAACTTAAAGGACCCAAGAAGAACATACCTGGAATAGGATCTAGAAGCTCAACCCCAACAAATGTTTGGTCTCCAAGTTCATTCTTTTTGAAAACACAGCAAAATGCCACAAAAGTCACTTCAAAGCTTAAGAACACTCAAAAGGATGAACTAGGGTTAAATGGGACGTAATGAATAGTGGAGGTTGATGAGGGTGAGTGTCCAAAGGCCATAATGTTGCTTAAATAGGGCTCATACCCTAAAAATTAGGGATTTTTTTTGGCTGTCATACGCCCAACGTACGTGGTTAAAAATTAGGGATTGATCGTGGCCACTGATGTGCACAAAAGTACTCACTAATTTTAATATTTATAACCTAACAAACTTAACTAACTATGCACTTATAGGCAGTGTACCTAGTTAGATTACAGTATAGCTTGGGTAAGTCGGGTGTCGATCACAGGGAACGGTGTTCTAATTAATTTACTTACTATTAAATTAACCTAATTTATTAACAAGTTTAAAAGGGGTTTTATCTAGTTTTACAAGATCAGATGAACTTAAATCAAATTCAATAAATAAAAACACACTCTTGTTTAGTTTGAATTCACTTCTCCCTAATGGCTAGCTAATAATTACGGATTATTAAGTTGGTTTTTAGTTGTATTAGTAATTTAGTTCTAACTTACCAATAATTAACTAATTCATGTCAAACCATGTATGTTCACACATAATTAAACACAGAACTAATTATGAATGTAAATCTGCTATGTAATATTTGTTGTATAAACGCAATTATGATCACAATACACGTTCTCTAGCACAGCTAAGCTTTATTTATTCTAATTACTAACTAAGATTGGTCAATCCTAGCTCTAACAATTCAATGTTCACTAAATCATTAGGTAAACAGGTTCATGCAGTTTAATGGTCACTAAGCTACACAGAACATGCAATCAAGCAATTAGAAAAACAAATAAAAGCATGCTAGGTTATACAAATCAAACACAAGCAATTTTTACCAACTAAACTTAATCCATAAGTATATAACTATTCATAAGTTTAAAGCTTCATCTAACTAAACAAGAGTAGTTAGATTCAGCTGCTCATCATAGCAGCTAGACCAACACAGCTAAAAATAATGAAATACATGTTCTTATTTAACTAAAATATAAACCTCTATTCTTTTTGGTGTTGAAAACCCTCTTCCAGAACCTTTCTTTCGCTCTGAATCGTCTCCTGGAACTCTTTTCTTCTGCCAAAAGCTTCTCCCTTTCGTAATAATCAGGAGCACTTATATAATCTTCAAAAACCCATGCCACGTCATGGCCAGATGTGCCATGTCGTGGGCTTCAAGCAATCCGTATCCTCCAAGGAAATCCTTCGCGTCGCGATGTCTATCTTCTGGAACACCCGTGCCACGTCGTGAATTAAGTGTTTATCGTGAATTTATTATTTTCTTGTCTTTCAAGCCTCCCATGTTCCCTATTTTGTCACTTTTGGTCCCTCTCTTCGAGAATCCTTTATATTGACTGAAAATAACAATTTAAAATTATAAGTATCATTATTCTGAACATATTACCAATTTATTAAAAAAAATGTACTTAAATATTGCCTAAAAATAAGTACAAATATGGCAATATCAGCCACAATGTTACAAATCTCCCCCTTGAATTATACTTCCTCCTTGAAGTCTGCTAATGTAAATAAATTTGGGTAGTGCTCCTTCATCTCGCCCCCCGGCTCCTACGTCCGCTCAGAGCCCTTTGGGTGATGCCATTGCACCTTCACCAGATTCACCACCTTATTGAGTAGAGTCTTAGTTTTCCTATCGAGAATCGCAATCGGCCTCTCCACGTAGTTCAGGCGCTCATCCACCGGAATGTTATCAAACGAAATCACTGTTGAATCATCGGCTACACACTTCCGTAACTGAGACACGTGGAAAGTAGTATGGATATGACTGAGCTCATTAGGAAGATCCATCCAGTATCTAACCATGCCCACTCGGGCAGTAATCCTGAAGAGACCAATAAACCGGGGGGCCATCTTGCTCTGCTTCCAAAAACCGGATGACACCTTTCCAAGGTGACCCCTTCAGCAGCACCAAGTCCCCCACCTGAAACTCAAGGTACGAACGACGTTGATCAACATAACTATTACATCGACTCTACATGACCTGCAACCTACCGTGCACCTGTTGAATCAACTCGGTGGTCTTCAGCACCGCTTCGGTGCTTCCCATGACTCAATGACCAACCTCGTTGCAACATATCGGGGTCATGCACCTCCTCCAATACAACATCTCAAATGGTGGTTGGTCAATACTAGCATGATAATTGTTGTTATAGGAGAACTCAGCTAGTGGAAGGTAAGTATCCCAACTCCCTCCAAAATCCATCACACAAGCTCGAAGCATATCATCGAGTGTCGGGATTGTCTGCTCGCTCTGGCCATCAATCTGAGGGTGGTATGATGTACTGAAATGAAATGGAGTTCCCAAGTCCTCACGAAACTTCCTCCAGAACCTGGAGGTCAAGCGAACGTCCTGGTCCTAGACCACCGAATCCGGCACCCCGTGCCGAACTACTACCTCTTGGACATAAATATCGGCTAGCTTCTCTGCGAACCATCCTTCGTTTTCACAAGCAGGATCGTTGCTCCCCACGAAGAACTATTCGGACGAATAAAACCCTTGTCTAGCAGCTCCTGCAGCTGCATAGACAACCCCTGAATCTCAGTTAGAGCCAGGCGATATGGAACCTTGGCTATCGGAGCCGCATTAGGTACCAAATCAATCCGAAACTCAACCTGCCTATCGGGAGGCACTCTAGGAAACTCCTCGGGAAAAACATCAGGAAAATCCTGCACAATGGATACCCTATTCAACTCCACCGTGGCCTCAACCTGCATGTCAGAAAAATAAGCTAGAAACCCGGAAAACCCCTGCTGCATAAATCTCCTGACCCTCACAGATGAACAAAGAGTTGTCCCATGCGAAGCACTCTCACCAGTAATAACCAGTTCTCCCCCACTCGGGGTTCGAACTCTCACCAACTTCCGCTCGCAATCAATCACGACCCCATTGGGGCCCAACCAATCCATCCCAATGATAACTGTCGATCCTCTTAGGGGAATCAGCACCAAATCAATAGGGAACCTCTCATTGAACATGTTCAGGACACACTCGCAGAAAACACTCGAAGCACTCACAATACGGTCATCCACAATCTCCACCTCTAGAAGGTGATCCAAAGTCCCCGGAGCGTCACGAAACTTCTTTCTGAGTGCAAGAGACACGAAGGATCAGGTAGCCCCCGAATCAAATAGAACATGAGCTGACAAATCGTTGACCAAAAAGGTCCCTACAAAAGACCATAATAAACATAAGCACAAAAAAGGAAAGCAATAAAAGATAGGGTTAGAACACATACCAGTAACTACATTCGGAGTTGCACGGGTCTTATCGGTGGTCAGCTGAAAAGCCCTACTCTTCACCACAGGAGCCTCCACCTTGCCTTGGCGGCCATTGGCAATCCTCAAGGTGGCTGGTGCATGTACCACCACTGCTTCCCCAGACAATCTCGGACAATCAGTCTTTTTATGGCCGGTCTGATTGCAATGAAAGAAAATCAGAGCCCTCTTGGGGCAATCCCTGCTCACGTGACCCTACTGGCCACAGCTGAAACATCCTGAACCGGTTGACCGGCAACCTCCACTGTGCAGAGTTTCTCACTTGGCACAACAGCCCCGGCCATGCTGGCCTCTGGAGTGGGTATCGGAGGTCTTGGGTCTCTTAGCCCGACCTACAGCTGTCTAAACCTGCTCTGGCTTTCGCTCATCCGGAGCTCCAACTCAATCTCCCACTCGCAAACCTTCTTGATCATATCATTCAGGGTTTTGCACCTTGAGAAGATCACAAACTCTCTAATTCTGTCCCTCATCATATCATGATATCTCATTTTCCCCATCTGCTCATCCACAACATATTGCGGGACCAACAATGTTCTCTCCCTGAATTTGGCGGTAATCTCCCCCACAGTCTCTATAATCTGGGAAAGGTCTTGGAACTCCCTCGCCAACTGTTGCACCTCTATAGCTGGTGCAAACTCCCTCTGAAACCTCTAAACAAATTCCTCCCATGTCATCACAACCACTACTACGGACCCTAACGCTCGGGTAACCTCCTCCCACCAGTCTCGCGCTCTGTCCCTCGGTAAGCAGGACACAAATCCCACATTTGCAACGATCCAACAACGTTGGGGACCTTAACTCCAAAGAAATCAGGCACTCCACACAACTTGAACTCCCTGAATGAGGGAGTTCGCGCCCCAGCCTTCTTGTCTGCAATCTCGGCTTGAAATGACCTGAGCTGCTCCGCCATGAGCTCCTAAATCCCCTCTTTGACGGTACCGAAGATCACGGGGGTAGCATCAAGAATACCGTGAGTAACCTCAGTTGCAATAAGCTCATGTATCCTCTCATCAATCTTTTTTGAGCCAGAACCAAAACCTATACCCGATCCAGTGCTAGAACCAGTACCTTTCGATCCCAAACAAGTGACCATCATCCTCAAACTGAAACACAATATATAAACAATCAGAAAACACTCGAGGGAAACTTGCAACAGACAGGTACCCTTAGAATCCCCAT
The DNA here is from genome assembly GCF_002870075.4 of Lactuca sativa. Taxonomy (NCBI): domain Eukaryota; kingdom Viridiplantae; phylum Streptophyta; class Magnoliopsida; order Asterales; family Asteraceae; genus Lactuca; species Lactuca sativa. Next base: position 236,112,740 of record NC_056624.2, on the reverse strand, counting down.
TTCTACTCTTGCCTCAGGTACAGGTCTTGTGCTTCGAGTAGTACAAGCCTAATACTACCTTCCACACCTACCTGTACCTTCTGATCGGTCTATATTTATAGCACAATAAATTGTACTAAATATGTTGAATTGATGCATAATTGTCCAAGAATCACACTACTTTGATGAGTTGTTGAACTTTATATGCAGGTCAATATATGGTATTAAAAGTGGGCGGAACCCGAAAGAAAAATGAGTAACATGAAGCTAACAAGTATGGGAGACGAATTGCTAAAGGAATAAAGAAAAATGGTGCTGAGAAATTTGACCACTCTTCAATGTTTTGATCATATCTCAAGATCTAGAGCTCCGATTGACATGAATGAAGAAGTTCTATAATCTAGACAAAATTTCCTACAACTTTCATGTTTTGCGTTTTTATCGATTCTACCGTTTTCATCACCAAAAAGGGGCAACAAAGATGAGGGACGTCCTAGAAGGTGTCTAAGACGCCCCCTAGGATGCCTACCCATTTTAGGCCATTTTCAAGTGCAAATCAAGGACGACAGAAAGCCTGTAAAACGCCCCGAAGGACGCCTAGACGTCCTATATGACGTCTAAGACGCCCACTATGTCGTCGACGCAGAAAACAGCTCCGAAAATCAGTTTTTCAGCACCTATTTAAAGGAGATTTAACCCTAATCGAAATTGGACTTCTCCCCTACGATTTTCACTAGTTTTGGAAGGTTCCAAACCTTCTCCAAACGCGTTCTTGATCATCAAATTCCGAATCAAAGCCAAAAAATCATCAAGTTCATAATCATTCAACACTTAAAGATCGTTCAACCGGTGGATCTACATCAATTCCATCAAGTTCTAGAATTGATTACTTGTTCCCCAAGGTCCCGTTGTTCTATGCTTTAATGATTATCAAACATCATTAGCTTTATGATTCTTAGTTTCTTTATGGACCTTAAATTAGATTTCATTGTTTTTATCCTAGTTGTGAGTTTTCTGAATTTTATGGAATACTAAATCATTAGGGTTACTTCCGGGAATTTTTAGGATTATTTGATGAATGTGTTTTCATTATTACTTCTATTCCAATAAAATTTAATTATTGTTTGTTCTTAAGTCATGATTTTGATTAATGATAATTGAAGTTGGGTGTTATTCATGTGTTTGATTTTACAATTAAGATAGTATATTGTCAAATTCACTAATCGTGCTGAGTTCATATAGTTTAGGAACTAAGACGATCGGTTGAATCAACATACACTATTCCAAACTTGTGATTTTAAATGCTAAACATTTTAAGGTAACCATAAGACACAATATTGCTAAACCACTCATTGTTCATAATCCAATTAGACATAGGGAGTATGACAATTAGTTGAAATAATATATTGTGTGCCCAAAGTTATTTATTGCATATTAATTGACCTTAGTTATGTTTTCATAATTAAATTGGAATTTAAGGGAAGATAAATATGTGGCTCTTAATCATCCGACACTGAACCAGAAGTAACCTTATTTTTCTCATTGGTAATCCTTTGGAATATAAAGTTTCTAGTTTTTATTTAAACCTTAGCTTAGATATTTTTTCATGACAATTGCAAGTACTCGTTCTTTCTTTTTTACTATACTCACACAAAGTTTGACCACAAACTCCTTGTGGATTCGACCCTTACTTACCCTAGCTATCTAGTGTGTGTAAGGTTTATTTTTGACCGAGACAACGACCTCGATCATCTTCCTCAAGGTAAATTCTGATTCCTCTAAGTTACCACACTAGAACCAAGAACAAGCTATTCTACACAACATACATATCCTAGACTCTTCTAGGAACTCTCAACCCTCACCACTAGCAGTACCAAGAACCTCAATCAAGACCGTTGGTTTCCCTATGCATGTAAGTTGTACACAAGATAGGATCGCATAGACTGTTGAATGAAGATTCTACCATAAGTCCACAACCAAACAAGGAATAGGAAAAGAGGCTAAATCGATCATTCTAAGGCTATACAATCCTAAACATATACAACTTTGAAATCATACACATAGCAAATAACTGAGCCGATATCAATTCCAAGTAATACATGGCATCAAGTTCTATCGAGCTATAAGGCATCATTCAAATTAGGCAGATCTATCATATGATTCCTAAAGGTATCCTTATCCCTAATTTAGCGTGTCGTTCACATATCAAGCATACTAATCACAATACATAAGTATGGGTAACTTGAGAAAACACTTACTTAAGCTCGACTAATTGCACACATTACACTCCCCCTTTTACTTAAGAGAATCTTTTTCAAAAGTTCAAATTCTTTTTCTTTTGAAAAGATTATCATTTCCTCAGTTTGAGTTATGACACACCAGAGAGTGTGCCCAAATATCTCAAACCAAGGCTCTGATACCAACTTTTAAAAACAAGAGTTACAACCATCACATTGATCCAAAACCATCACATAATAAATAATGTCAAACATCATAGTACAATATCAAAAGTGCGGAAAATAGTGAGGAGAGAATGTTGTGCCATCACGTCGGGCCCTTCCCCTTAGTACCAGAAGTACCTGAAACCACAAATATAAACTGTAAGAAAAAGCTTAGTGCGTTTCCTCAAAGTACCACATACCAAACATCAATAAGATAGTGTTATGGGCCAAGCCATAGTCCTACAAGCAATTTCCTGCCAGGGGCTAAATCCTGGTCTTCCATACAGTTGCTAGGGGCCAGATCCGGGTCTTTCATACAAATGTCAGGGGCCATATCCTGGTCTTTCATACAGTTGCCAGGGTCCGAATCTTGTTCTATCATATACATATCTCAAATATAGCTTACACCATATGTGACAAATAATGGGTCGGCCTTGGTGCCTTCGACCAATTGATATAGTGAGAAAGAAAACTAACCTTGGTCCATTGATAAATAACTAACTGCTCGGCTACCGAACCGGAAGATCCCACACTGAACATACACAAATTACGCTAATCAAATATAGGTTATAAACCATAATAGTAGGCCTAAACCCCAAGTCCAAACTCCTAAGATAAAGGCCCATTTACCCCTCCCATAATGGGCCTAACCAAACTTGGTCCAAAATACAATAATGGGCCCCAAGGCCCAAAAATCCCAACTGAAACAACTTAGGGCCCACTAACAGAATTTTAAGTCCCCCCTACTCTAAACAGTCCATAGCCCAAAGCCCACTAAGTCCCAAAGGTCTAAAGCCCAACCGAAGTCCAAAAGCCCACTGAGAGGCGTACGCGTAGGGGTGTCAATTTATGACACGACACCACAAAAATACACGAAACGAAACGAAATTCAAATTCAAATTCTTGTTCGTGTCATGTTCGTGTCAAGATTAAAAAACACAATTTCATGTCGTGTCGTGTTCGTGTTAATAAATCGACACGACACGAAAGTGACACGATTAAGCATGTGGTTGTCATGTTTTTTGTGTTTGTAGTTTTTGTCGTGTTATATATCTTTAAGTATGATTGAAATACATTAATAGTTATGTAATATTATCTTTGTTGTGTCGTGTCGTGTTTTATTTAGTTCGTTTTCGTGTTAATGAAAAAAAACACGACATCGTGTCGTGTCGTGTTTGTGTCATCCAAAACCTTGTCATGTCATGTTGTTTCAGACAAAAACACGACATGACTGCCCGATTTGACAGTCCTATGTATGCGTTATACGCTCGGCGTACACGACCGCTTGCCATTACGCAGTGCATACCCCTTGGTACGCTCAACGTACTGAGCTGTTTGCCACCTTAAGCTATTTGGTGCTTAATCATTTCGTGCATTCAATCCAACTTTCAGATCTCAACCACTATGGGGTTCTAGAGATAAAGTTGGCAACTTTATGCCTTAGCATGTCTTAATGGAACCCAACATCCATTTTTATCCAACAAAGCTCACATTAAGGACTTAAATTCATGCATGGACTCATATCAACCATCAAGATGACATTTGTATGCATCTAAAACATCAAAGGGACTGAGATCTAACACCTCTAACTTTTGGAGTTGCCCAAACTCACAAAAAGAACCCATGGGACCAAATAAACTCATTTTCAAGCCCTAAACTCTAACTATCAAATGGATCATCAAGGTAAGCACTTTTTACCTTCAAAAGCTCCCAATAGTTGATGAAGACTCTGGATCTAGAAGCTAGACCCTAACAAATGCTTGGTCTCCAAGTTCCTTCTTCTTGAAAACACACCAAAAGGTTAAATGGGATGAACTAGGGTTAAATGGGACGTAATGAATAGTGGAGGCTGATGAGGGTGAGTGTCCAAAGGCCATAATGTTTCTTAAATAGAGCTCATGCCCTAAAAATTAGGGTTTGGTCTTGGTTGTCGTATGCCCTGCATACACCACGTACGCCCAGCGTACGTGGTTTAGTTCCCCGATAGCGTGCGTACCTGTACGCTAAGCCTACCAAACGTACACCCAACGTACGAGGGGACCATTTTTGCAAAATTTTCAAACTTAAAGGACCAAAGAAGAACATACATGGAATCGGATGTTACAAGTATATGTTGTTATATGTTTGTGTGTTGGTACTTTGGGGGAACTCACTAAGCTTTGGCTTACAGTTTCAAGTACTTCAGATGACCGTGGTAAGGCGAAGGCGTGATCGTGCACATCTTCCTGTTTTTATGATATTCGGTCTTCGGACAACTCTAATTATGATTATACTCTTGAAACAATGATTTTGTAAACACTTTATAGATGAAATGGCTTGTTTTTGAAAAATTTAAATTTCTATGATTTTTTAGATGTTACAATATGTATGACATGTTATGTACAAGATGTGTCATATGCCTTGACCATGACTAGTAGGTACCAACAAAATCGAGGAGAAATTTTGGATTGGTGTAAAGAACATTCTAAATTACTTACAAAGAAGCAAAGAAATGTGCATTATCTATGGGGGTTTGGAAAAGGACCTTCGTGTAAAGTGTTACACTGATGTTAGCTTCTACACTGATTGAGACAATTCTCAATCACAATTGGGGTATTCTTCATTATAAATGGAAATGTTGTTTCATGGAAGAGTTCCAAGAAAAGCATGGTCGTACAATCCACTACAAAGTCAAAATACATTATTGTCAATACCATATAGCACAATTTTGACCATGTCTCAATGCCTTAGCACAAAGGTTAAACTAGAAAGAATGAATGATCTTCCATATGATTCTACAATTGAATCCATCATGTATCACATGTTATGTACAAGATGTGTCATATGCCTTGAGCATGACTAGCAGGTACCAACAAAATCCAAGAGAAAATCATTGGATTGTTGTAAAGAACATTCTAAAGAACTTGCGAAGAACCAAAAAATGTGACTTGTCTATGGGGGTTTGGAAGAATATCTTAGTGTAAAGTGTTAAATTGATGCTAGCTTCTTAGCATATCGAGCCAATTCTCGATCACAATCAAGGTATCTCTTCATTATGATAGGAGGTGTTGTTTCATGGAAAAGTTCCAAGCAAAGCATGGTCGCACAATCAACTACATAGTCAAAATACATTGTTTTTCTGAAGTTGCACGAGAAGTTGCTTGGATTAAGAAATTCATTAAAGATCTAGGGGTTGTCGTTTCCGTTTAGGATCACGTAGAAATCTTTTATGATAATCAGGGTGCCATTGCGCTAGATAAGGAACTAATGTCACATCAGAAAACCATGCACATTCTCCATAGATATTAGTATTCGCAAAGGCACACAAATCAAGATTTGGCGAACCCATTCACGAAGCCCTTTCCACAAGCTAAGCATGATAATCATGCTAGAGCTATAAGACTTCATTACTCTAGTGATTGGATTTTATTTGAATTTAGCATTTGGATGTTTGAACAATGTAAGAAACAACTATCATATTAAATTAGATGTGTGGGATATGATCTTTTAACTAATATTTGTGTTCTATATTAGCATGTTTAATCCTTGAATATTCTAGTTATTCTAGAAAGTCCATAGTTGGTCATAATCATGGGAACAACCATGAAATAAGAATAATATGAATTGGATTGGTTGAATATCATATAATGAAAGTGGAAAAGTGTTGCAACCAAGTTCATAGGTACTTGTTAGAGAATAAAAATTAGACTCGACTCGCTTCAAGATCACTTCATCGGTCATTGTCATAACTGATTCTTGAACAAACATAGTATCTTTGTATTATTCGATCTGAGATACATAGTGGAGACTTAATTGTAGTGAGTGTCGTATTTTGATATGATTAAACGCTGCTCTTTGACTAGGCAGTTATAAAGGTCATCATTGGGTATAATATGAACTATATAAACGGTGTATGTAGTCAATATTGGATTTCTTATCTTATGTGTTGAGAGTGAGACAACTAAGGTGTTTTATTGAAAGTTAAACAATAAATGAGAATTGTAATCCATGTCTCATGTTTAATATAATGTCTACGGAAAAAGGATAACTTGTATGTCGTATACGTTTGCGCCTGTTGTTATCTCATCACTAATAACAACAAAAAAAGTTTCTTAACTATCATCCCCACGAATGACTTTTTGACAAAAAAAAATGTGTACGCATTTTTTCTCTTATCATCAACGGATAGAGTTGGATATGTCCATGTTTTATCCGTCTTCATTCTTACATTTGATTGAACCGAAGAATGAGATTGAGATTGTGCCCGTCGACCACTGTGGTACTTGAACCAAATGCTCTAATGCTATGAGATTGAAAGGCATGTAGATAAACAGATTTGTACCTGTATTTTTCTTGTCTCGATGCGTCACGTCCACTTCTACTGATAATGAAAAAGGTTATGAAGTTTACTTCTTTGCCTTCTTGAAGGTGGTTGGGCATTAACCAACACAATAGTGAAACCCTTGTGCCTCCTACGTGTGTGTTTGTAAGTATGTATGTATGTGATACAGATTCAGAATGGTTGGGCCTTGATATAAATAAACTAGGAATATTACATGTGCATTCTAGAAGGGGAAGAAGGGCAAAAATGGAAAGTGGCTAGAAAGTCAGTTAGGGGGGGGGGGAGAGAGAGAGAGAGAGAGAGAGAGAGAGAGAGAGAGTGAGAGAGAGTAGAATAAAGAGGGAAGAGTAATTTCATTTTGGGGATGTTGATAGTATTGTTCAATGTTCTTGGCTCTTATCATTTAGCTAGTGAGAGAGGGAGATTCCCCGGGATTGTTTGAGGTTCTTGCTTCATTCAATATAGTTTGTAATTCATTTCATTAGATTTAATGATATCATCTTCTTCTTCTCTGATTCTTCATGTTTCTCTTTAGTTTCATTATCTATTGATTTCTAATTCTCATCATTGGTCCGACCTGCCTTGACTTGCCGGAGTTGAGTAACAATGGTGCAACCAGTGCTGGAAACTAGATCTGTCTCTCAGCTTCTGGATCATCATGATAAGCAAATAGCAATGATTCACGAAGACATACAGGAAATCAGGACATCTATGGCCTCAATCAGAACCGCCATGGACTCAGAACGGGCGAAGTACTGCTTGATTGGATGAAGCAACAGGATCCAGAGTTTTTCTCAGATATTAGCATTGTTTCCAATCCGACTGGGACATTACCAAATTCGGTGGTTGATGATGCTTCTAGGGATTCATCTGGCATAGTTAGCGGTTTCCATTCTCATCCTACTTCCCGTGTCGTTCAGGTCGCATCATTGGGTTTGCCTTCGGTGGCATCTCCAATGATTTTGGATGAAATAGATCGTGAAAGCAACGAAATATCACCACCTGATGGAGATGAAGTATTTTTGGGGATTTATGAGTCAGAATCAGAATCCAAAACAACCCCTCAGACTCTACCGCCAAGCCTAACGTCGTGCCTACCATCACCACTGCCACTAACGACCGTTGAAGAAGAAAAATATGGAAAGCCAATGGGCTTAGTCTCGAATCAAGGCGGAATAAAAGAGAAGTTTACAATCCAATCCACCCTCAACCTTAACGGAAAGTATCTAAATACTTGGATTGTAGGAATGGAACAACCGAGAGAATATGAGAAGTATTTCACGGAGATTAAATTTGGAATTGAAAAAAAGGAAGCAGCAAAGCAAGTGATGATTCCAATTAGTAGACCGCCGCCTCCGTCACCATTGTCGCCGCCATCACCACCACCACCACCCCTGCTGCCGGGAATTGATGAAAAGAACGGGGGAACGATGATGGAGTCCAAACAGAGCTCTTGGGAGAAAACGACTCCGTTTAACAACCATTTAGAATGGGGTTATCTAGGTTACCCTTCCAATGGGCTTAAAAATGACAATTGGGCTGCAATTGATTCATGGGGCTCACAATTGTTAAATCGAAAGATAGACCGGGTTTTAACAAGAAAACAAAATATAAACCCACTAGTTAATAAGGCCACTGATCAACGCTTTGTTAATTGGAACTAGATGTGAAACCCCGCTCCGCAGGGTTCGGTTAAGATCAGAGTTTTACATTTTTGTTTATCAGTTATGTATATGTTGTAGTGATAGATAGCGAACAGCATGCAAGGGCATTTTCGACAAAAAAATTGTTAAATTCACGATTTTTTTACTAAAAGAACAGTATGTAGTGGTTTTGGTCAAAACTGTTAAAATTATTAGTTTTTTTTTATCAAAAAGACAATATGTATGAGCAGTTTGGACAAAAACTGTTAAAATCACTATTTTTCACCAAAAAAAACTACGTTGACAAACACTTTAACACAATAAAACTACTTATGTTCCCCAGACCGAACATTTCCAAGATCACCTTCTAAAAATTACGTTTTTGGTGCCCGGATCCTTTAGTGGGCACGCACATTTAATTTTATTACAACCAATTAAGACGTGCCTATTGAAAAAGCTAAAAGCGGATCACCAATATTTGCTCAAAAAATACAAATAAGAAAATTTTATTACAACCAATTAAGACGTGACTATTGGATGGATCTTTGAAAAGTCACTGTAACTGTTGTTGCACGGAAATGAAAAGTACAACAACTCACAGGAAGTAGAATGACATTTGTTGCATTTTAATTCTAAACTTCATTAGGTAAGAAATTCAACTATTAGCCCAACCAAAACCATCAAAGTTTTGATTATTATTATTATTACTATTGTTTTTGTTAGAAAGTTGGAAGTAGGTTTGTCAAATTGGAAAAAGGATGGTAAACTCACATGCTGGTTTGGGTGTTTTTGGCTGTGGATAGAAAATAACATTTTCAATCTGGTTCTAAGACCAAGAACTTAAGGTTTTCCCCATACACGATATTTTCCACAGCCTAGACAATCACCAGGTATCACACCTATATCATCTTTCCCTTGAAAATATGTGTTGTTTTCTGCATTGCTACAGATGGCATCCTATGTAGGTTCTTGAGAAGGCAATTTGGGTAAGAGTTAGCTGAAAACAAAAAATGAAACAACACACAGTTGTTGATTCTTCATCAGTCATTCGGTCAATAGAATCTTCAAAGAAATTAAAAGAAAACAAAAAAAATTAGGAGTCAAATAAAGAGAAAACAAAAAATCAAACCTTCAACCACCTTGGTGATGGTTAGCGTCGGCCTCACGAAGTCCATCGCACACCCATTGAGTTTATTTGGAAATTGTCCTCCAATGTGGATATACATGGAGACAGGAGAATTCCCCACATAGTTTTCTAATGCTACAAATTCTTTCTCAGCCTTGGATATACATGGAGACATAACTTAACCCTTTAAATTTTTCTGCAACCCATCAACATGAGCATTTCATCCTGCAAGAAGCAAGAATCCCATAAGACAGAGTTGTGCCAAGAAATTAGCAGAAACATTAATCTCTGAGGCTACATCTTTCAAATTGACTTTTCTTCATTCAATCAACTACAGAATCAAGGGTAAAGTTGTTACACATGAAGTTTTTAAGAGCAATATGTGTCAAGAATATTTATCCTACCTTCTTCAGAAGTATAGTGAAAGCAGGACAACTATTTCTTTATTGTGAGGTTCCAAGAAAGTAATTTTCATGAAATAATCAAATATTGTGAGCCTGTATGGTATAAAATAATAGGCGAAATGTTGTTGGAACTACCTCTGCCTTAGCAGGTAAGTCTTCACCCTTATTTCTCATCTCTCTCTCCATTTTGTATGTTTTACCGGTATGCCACCAGGATATAAGAAATGGTTCATCTAGTTTCCACATTTAACAGAAAATCATTATGGATTTTTTCTTTATTGTTATTATCATTTATTATTTTCAATCTCAACATCAAATCTAAAGCTTTCTACAAAAAAGCAAAGAAATAATAGTCAACCTGATGAAAAATCTCTTCCGCATAAGAGCTCAACAACTTCGTTTTCTATTTTTGGTTCCTGCCGCAAAAATTAGAACAAAAATCAATCAAAATAAAAATTATTGGATATTGATGTAATTTTAATGGTTCATGGGAGATAGATACATACAATACTTGCAAGCAAGTATAATTGCCATTATTTGAAGGAATTGTGTGAGTTAGTTGACAGATATCTTGCAACAAATTTCGAACCAAATTGTTGCCTCTCAATCCTCTTAGTCAAAAGAATCATATAATTTGGTCAAAATATATTAAATAATAATCTATAGATAATAGAAATGAGGCTTGGAAACTTACAAATTTTCTAAAAATTTATTCCGGTATATAAGCTTTGGCAGTTCCCCATTCAGATGGTTTTGTGCCATGTACCTATAATAAGCATTGATTTCATGAATATAAAATATGTTTTTTTTATTCCGAAACAAATAAACATAAATACATTAAATTACGTTGTTGTAATAGAAAAAAGAAATTGGTATTATGTTGTATTTAATTAAAATATAACCGAAAGTAGATCACCATTTTGGATTGATGTTTGGAAGTGCATTACCATTTTAGGGTTATTGTTTCATTGCTTTTTGAAATACATTTCAGAAATGAATTTGATCCCCTGAAAGGTCGAAGATTGAATTTCCTTAAAAGACACCTCCAATTTCTCTTAAAATCCTTTTATCCTTTGTTGTAGAGAAGGCTACAAATTGGTTGAGAACGTATCAAAAGCCAATAAGTCATAAATAGTGTAACCACCACCACCATATCAGTTGAGAACGTATCCAGACATAAGTTTGATATAATCACCACCACACTCAGTGTCCTGTTCAAAATTTATAGAGTACTGTAACGCTAGTGGTCTATTTTTGTTGCCAAAGAAGAGTTACTAAAATCAAAGATTAAGCGTGCTTATGTTATATTAAAAGTCAAAATGCTAACCTGATTAACAACAGTTACCTTCGTATGGGTTAGGACTATGGAGTTTTTAATGAATTTGAATATTTACACATTTTGCAACAAATGCATATTTTTTTCGTTGAGCACCATGAACATAAGGTCATTTTGGGAAACAAATGTGCAAAAGAAAATGGTTAGTGCAATGGCAAATGACAAGTACTACTACCTTGAATAATCCATCGTTAGATGGATTCCAAGACCAATAATGGCATGATAAACCATAAAAAATTTATGAAAGCAATCGATAACCATATTTCCAGGAAGTAATAATTTATATCGTAATTTTGTATAAATTCTATTGATTAAATGAAAGGTAAGAGAAGCCATTTAGAAATAGCCTACCTCAAATAGTTAGATTGAACCCTAAGTTTTTGATCCTGGTTGAAATCCAACGAAGGAGAATACCGAAGTTCATCATGGTCCCCAAAATTCACCCACGCTGTTGCCTTTAATTAAAAAAATCAAAGTTATGGAAGAAGTTATAAACAGATGGAGAATCATCCGGCACTCCCAAATCCAGCGACCCACCGACCAACAATCCCCGCTTCAAGAAGTCGGTGTTTATGGTATAATCGAAAAAGGAAGTAGAGTCAGTGGGTATTGGATTGCTGTCATTGGTAGAATTCGACAGGATAGTGGAGATGGCGGTGTTAGTTGTGAATGAAGATGAGAGAAAAGGGAAAACGGGGAAGATGAAAGATTGAGAGAATGGGGAAGATGAGAGGTTGTAAAGAGCGGCATGGTTCCAGTAGTTGTTGGGAGGCGCCGAAGTTGGAGGAGCAAGAATCAAGAGAGGAAATGGCGACAAAGGGAAAAAGAAACAGAAAGCAGCTGATGGTATTTGAGGAAGAGTATAGAAACGGTGGAGAAGATAGTGGAAGGCAGCTGGCAGCCATTTTGAAAGCCACATGTTTCCCATCGTGGACCAAGTCACCGACCGTTGACAAGGGACTCAATTCTAAATCAGCAACCCAAATTAGATGGATTAAAAGAGGCAATAACTTCAAAACCTGTGGTCAATTAGGGGGACAAAACAGTAAATCTAAAAAAGAAATGGATTAAAGATGGCAAAAGGCACCAAGTTTACTTAGCTAAGGGACAATAATTTTAATATATATATATATATATATATATATATATATATATATATATATATATATATATATATATATATATATATAATGAAAATAACCACATTTATCCTAATCAGCTGCCATCACCTTCCCCAACGCCGGCAATGGCTTATGTGTTTCAACGGGATCGGAGAGTTAGATCGTTGAGTCGCACGGAATGGAAGGAGCGAAAGAATAAGGACCTAAGTTTTCATGGTGGTTCTCAAGTTGGCTTGTCTCACAAATGTCATAAATGCAAAGAAGACTGCAATCACTATGCGTGGGATGCTAATCAGGTACCAATTGATCAATTGTCAAAGAGTGTTTTTGTGGGACCGTGTCAAATTTTGGAGTTATTTGGAGTTGTTGCTAATTCTCAATCAGGACTGAGTGATAATCAATTGATGTTTGTGACCGAGTAATGTGTGGAGTTTATCATTCAATTAGGATGTTGTTCAATTGAAGTGAAGTCGTTAGTTTCTAAGTATGGTAATACTGACTTGATTTTGGGAATGGAATGGCTCACATCTTTTGGAAAAGTAATCCGCAATTGGGATACAGAAGTTAGTTTATGTTCAAGCCAAATGCAGGAGCTACCATCTAGGTATATGGCAGAGTTAATTACCAAAAATCTTGTTTGGGAAGTGGTCTGTCATTTGCTGGATCTACTCCATTGGTGTTCTAATTGGATTATGTGGACAAAACATGGGACTGATTCTACTTTCGATCAGTCCACCGAAAAGTTTACATATGAAATTGGGTATAATCGGAACACTTCAATGGTAGTTCAACATGTAGAGAAAAGGGTTTGGGTACAAGCAAGGAGGGAAGAATGGCACAACCATGATGACGGATTGAGGCCACTTACGGTAGATCAATGGATCATTCCGTGGACAAGAAGTACAATTGCAAATACCAAAAGAGCAGAAGTGTCGACTATTCATATGGTTAAGCATTACTTGGATCAATTGCATCTATGGTTAATTAGGTGGAAAGGAGGTACAGTAGGAGATAACACACTGGCAGATGGATGGGCTATTAGTTGTCAAAGTCTTCAAGCAAGTCTTGAGGACAAGACTTTCTTTGAAGGAGGGAGTAATGATACAGATTCAGAATGGTTGGGCCTTGATATAAATAAACTAGGAATATTACATGTGCATTCTAGAAGGGGCGGAAGGGCAAAAATGGAAAGTGGCTAGAAAGTCAGTTAGAGAGAGAGAGAGTAGAATAAAGAGGGAAGACTAATTTCATTTTGGGGATGTCGATTAGTATTGTTCAATGTTCTTGGCTCTTAGCATTTAGCTAGTGAGAGAGGGAGATTCCCTGGGATTGTTTGAGGTTCTTGCTTCATTCAATATAGTTTGTAATTCATTTCATTAGATTTAATGATATCATCTTCTTCTTCTCTCATTCTTCCTGTTTCTCTTTAGTTTCATTATCTATTGATTTCTAATTCTCATCAGTATGTATGTATGTGTTTGTGTGTACGTGTTCATGTATGTATGTATATAAGTATGTGTTTGTGTCTATGTTTTAAGAAACATTTTTGCACCTATCAACAATCAGATGTAAAAAACGAAGCCCATAACTAAACAAAAGTCTATGAATTTCTAAACTCAAAACAGATCCCAAAAAAGAAAATACAAGACGGGTTGACATCATACTGTCATTGTCTCTCACATTACAACAGAGAATTTTTTTTTTGGGGGGGGGAGGGAGCAACTATGTCCTCCTACCTCCTTTCCCTTTATTATTATTCAGCTCAGCCTCCCTACAAAAAGAAACATGAGTTGTTAAAATTTCCACGAAAACTTTGTAATAAACAGCAATACAACTTTGAATTGCAGATGAGTACAAGTGAAAGAAAGTTAGAAGCAGACCTTTGGATATGATCGAGAATCAAAAGTCTTGGTCCAGGAGGGATTTTCACGTCTCGCAAAGCACTGGGATGAAAGAAAGAAAGAATGATTTCATGAGCAAATTACAAAAAAATAAAGGAAGGAATTAAATGCCAAAAACATTGATGGTTGTTAGTTAATAGTTAATACTTAATAGGAGGGACTCTACTTGCCTGTCGGTAAGCAATGGCAAAGTGGTGTCGGTCAAGAAGCCGGTTTTGAAGTTTTTCTCGTAACTGTTAAGCCCAAGACGCGACAGCATGCCTCTAGTTTTACTGTACATCACATCTTCTTCAACTGCTGGCTTTGAGAATTTCTCCCCTAGCTGCATGCACAAATTAAGAGTTAAACACCTACACTACACTACACACATAAGAAGACAACAGCTCAAAAAAGGAAAGAGAAAGTATGATGACCTTGAAAAGACCACCCTGCATGAGTGCAAAAAGAACACCAGACGAGACCACATTGACAGCCAGATTGGGTCCTCCCCCTCCCATCCCGCTAACCAATGTGAACACAGCACCAGAACCAAAAGCCGCTACCATACTGCACAATCAATTACCCTCAATATATATATATATATATATATATATATAGGTAAAGGTTCAAATGAGAACCAAAAAAGGTTAAGAACGTAAGAACATCTAACTTTAGATGTTTATAAAGGGTTTAGGGTTTAGGGACCCTAAACCCTAAACCCTTTATAAACATCTAAAGTTAGAGGTTCTTAACCTTTTTTGGTTCTCATTTGAATATATATATATATATATATATATATATATATATATATATATATATATATATATATATATATATATATATATATATATATATATATATATATATATATACCTTGACTGCACATCCTCCTTGCCTCTTATTCGTTTCAGCACACATGAAATGCCTGCATTAACACCCGTCATAACAGCAAAATTCCGTGCCTGTATAAAAGGCCCTCCTGAAAGAGCCTGCCCACATACCAACAAACAGTATTCAGAAACACTGTTGGTAAATAATAATCTGCCACATTCTCACACCTTCAACTTAATAACACACGCAACTCTAGAATTAAACAATTCAAACTAAATACCAACATACTCTTATACTTAAAAAAATTCAATGAAATTACAGAGTCACTTAGAACATAATTCCGTGCAATGTGTCGTGAAACTTAATACTTCGCTAGGTCTTGTTCTTCTTCTAAGTAGTCCAAGTTGCAGCTTCCAAATGACTCTAGGCCTTTTATGTCATCAACTCGTTACATATGAGAGACAACTGATAAATTAGGTACACATTTAATAATCTTTTTTCTATATGGTGCTTTTCTTTCCTTTCAGTCTTTCATACATAGTTAACTCATTGAATGCATACTACATAAACTTTCTGCAATAAATTTCATGATCAATGCAAGTCTTGTTGAGGCTTTGTGGAACATTGATATGCACACAACCTGTTTGTAAAAATGCCCTATTGACACTCATTAATTTTTTTGGCGAAACAACAACGTAAGACGCTTGCTTTTCCTTATATATCCATTTTTTTGTGATTTGGCTTGCTTTCATGTAAGTTTAAAGTAGTAGGATTTGAAAATTGTTCTTTCTTAACTGTAAAAGAATGAATGTTGCATTATAGCCATAAATTTCACTTGAATGCATGCTTGAGGTTGGCATTTTCAACAGTTCTTTATTGAATTGTAGCAATATCAATACACAGAGATAAAATATCAATTTCAGTCGACACCATATTACATAACTCGCATGTATTTAGTTTTTCACATGCCTAGTACTTGTCAAAATTGAAGTTTGTTTAAGTTCTGCATTTTTATCACATGTCTTTGTACTGCAATTCTAGTTCAATTTAATGTGGACTTTTCAAGATTTTTTCGAACTAAAAAGTTTTTTAAAGGTTTGAACTGGAAGTGGAAGTGGATAATATGACTTGATAAGATAAAGGAGTGGAGGACCATATATGCGGAACAAAAGGGTTCAATTAGTATTGTAGCATCTATTGGTTTATGATTTTCATTCTTTGGCTAGGTGGAAATCATGATCAACCTGAGTTAACAAAAATGTTCATTTTTAGACATCCAAAGTCCTAACCAAAATGTTCATTTATACTAATGTAGGAATATTGTTTCTTTTTTTTAGATACATTCAACCCAAAATGTTCATCTAGACATCCACTTATCTCTAAAAAAAAACAGTATTGATGGTTTTTTGGTGTTTGAAAAATGCGGTTTTGTTTTTGTTAGTACATTATGTTTTTTATCTGAATTTTTAATGGAAAAAGTATCTATTTTTTAAATTAGAAAAAAAAATTAAAAAAAACATTGAAAATCTATATTTTTTATCCCAAAAACCGAAAAACTTAAATCCAAAATCGAACTTTATGGTTGGGTTTGGGTTTTAAATAAAACAAAATGAAGATAGGATAGGAACCTGGGCTTGCTGGAGGGATGCCATAGCTCGTGGATTGAAGGAGGCACCTGGAGGTGGAGGAGCGGCTAAAGAGGAGGACAGGTCGTTGGTGAAAGTAGCCATAAGGCCACCGATGGCGGCACCCTGGAGGGAGCTGGTGGCGGTGACGACGACGGCCTCAACGGGTAAGGACTGTTTGGCAAGCCAATCCTTAAATCCAGTCTCTAACTCCTTGTACTTGGCTTGTAATTGTGTGACCGGATTCTGGTGACCCACCACCACTAGCACGCCTTGTTTTTCTTCCCCCATTCTTGCGGAGATTGTCGGTAATCCGAGTTTGGGAGTAGGACGGAGAAAGAGGAATGGATAATATTGGGGTTTTGTACTGTCCTCCCCGACTAAATACGCAGCCGGCAACGCTATTTTGAACCAATTTTTTTATTAGGACCCTGAGTCTGTTAAAGTTAAACAAAGTGGTTCACGTCGTGTGTTGGGTTTCTGTGATTTATTTTATGTGTTTTCGGTAAAACTTTTGTTAAACGCTTAAGGAGAGTATTTTTTGGATTTGAAAGTTTTCTTTAAACTAAAAGCGAACGTCATTCTTTCCGACTCTATAATTAAGAGAGACATTGATGGATATGGATGGGAGTTGAGGGAATCGTGTTTTGGAGTTCAATTGATAGAATGAAAGTGAAAGAAATGAAAGGATTTTTAGAGTCATATTTTTCTTCAAAATTGAGCGAATTCCGAAAAAAAGAGAGAGGAAGAAAAATATTTTAGAGCCCTATAGTTTTCTTTTCTTTTCCTCCCTAACTTAGAACGATGAAACTTAAAATTTTTCTTTTATATCATTCAAACTCTGAAATACAGAATTAGGAAATTTTTCTTTCTCATCCTTTTCTTTTTGTCAATAATATTCTTCCCTTTCCTTAAAAAAAAAAAAAAAAAACCAAGGCTTAAGGGTGCGTTTGGTTGTTTTCATTTTCTAAAATTTTCAGAAAATAGAATTAGTTTTCATTTTCAGTTTTCAATGAAATTTTTAAAAGTGGAGTTTTCATTTACCATTTTAAAATTTTAGAAAACTTTGTAAAACTATAAAAACCACTTTTCTAATTCACATATAATTTGGAAAACAAAAAAATTTCATTTTCTTGAAAATTTTTTGAAAAAATAATCAATCAAACGCCTTTTCAAAATTTTCATGGAAAACCGAAAATTTTTCCACAACCAAACGCACACTAAAAGTTTGTTGTGTCAAACGATGTTTTTTGTTCAAAACGAAACATTGTCAAACGCTAGAAACTAGAAGCTTCTAAACGTTCATAAATGTTTCGTGTCGAACATGCCCTTTGGCTAGTTCTGTAGATAACTCTAATTGCTTATTGTACATTTATGTACAAGTGTTTGAGTACGAATGTAACGTCCCAAATTCTACAAGAAAATTTTTCATTTTCAAAATAGAATAAACACCAATTTTAAGTCAAACAATTTGTTTAAAAACCATAATTCGAAATCAGAGTTATAAGGAAAACAATATGGAATCTCGAATCATAAAACCGTTGCGTGTGTGCAGTTCCGCTTTCGCAATTCGATAAGTACCTGAAAAATATTTAAGTTCACAATTGTAAGCTAAAACTTAGTGAATTCCCCCAAAACACCTCACACAACAATACATATACAATGCGTGTACATTGAGCCCATAGCATAAGTGTAACATCCCGAAATCCAGGTAAAGCTATTATATCCTTCCATTTTGTCAAGTTGTCAAAAGTGGTCCTTTGAAAGAGTTCTTGTAGCAAATGAGTACGTTGGGCGTACTGGGGAGTACGCTGCGCGTACTCATGCGCTTAATTTGGACGCGGACTCGCCTGGGTACGCTGGGCGTAATGGGTCCATACACAAACCCTAATATTTGACTTGTGCACTATATAATGGATGTTAAGGCTCATTTCTCAACCTCCATATTAGTGAGTGAAACCCTAAGAGAGCCTCCCATCGTCCTTAGCTTGAGAGTGAGTGTTTTGGAGCTAAAAGTGCCTTGGTGTGTTAGTGAAGAAGAAGAGGGAGAGGAGCTTGTGGAGGCTAGAGCTTAAGGTGCAAGTTTGGATCTGAGATCTACATAGGAAGGAGCTGTATTTGGAGGTATAAAGTTCAAAACTTTCCTCCTTATTTGGTTAGATGATTGCATGGACCATTTTAGGGTTAAAAGTCCCAAAGGTGGAGACTTTATGTGTGTAATGTGCTCCATGGACCTAGATCTGTCCCATTTCAGTGGTATTTGTGTTATAAATCCATAAAGTTTCCATCTTGGTCGTGGATATGAGGTCATGCTTGAGTATTGAGCTTTCTAGTGTTAGGAAGTGGAGTATTATGGGTGTTAGTGACTTGTCCAGCCATGCAAAGGCTTAAAGTCACCGACTTTATGGATTAAGAGGGTTATAAATGGTTAGATCTAGAAGTTGGACGTGGGTCTTAACTGATTAAGACCCCAAAATGCTTAGAGTCTGAAACTGGGAGTTACGCTAGGCGTAATCCCAGTACGCGCGGCGTAAGGGGTCGCGCACCCCGTTTTCTGAGAAGGCACCGGGTACACCCAACGTACATGTTTGGTACGCGCAGTGTAACCCAGGAAGTTGACTTTTGTTGACTTTTAGGGTTTGGTCAACTTTAGGGTCTTTGAGCCATGAGAGGGGTAAAATGGTCTTTTACCCTTCTGAGAGTACTAAGAGAAGGAATAGCCTAGCCTTAAGGGATGTATTGATTTAGAGTGTTTATGTCATATGATTAGGCGGAGGCTAGATAGCATTTTACAGAGTTAGAGATTTTACCGAGTTACCCGAGGTGAGTCTTCTCAGTATACTTTACCTAGAGTGGTAATTAGAGTTATGTGACAGAGTATTTTGTATGCTTTTGCATGATGTGATTTCTATGTGATTTATGCCATGTATGTATCAGAGATTTCAGAGTTAGGACCGAAAGGTCCACAGAGTTTGGGCCAGAGGGCCCACAAAGTTATGGGACTGGAGGGTCCCACTGAGACACATTGACCAGAGGGTCAAACAGAGTTATAGCCTCGAGTGGCTAATATGTGTTGTGTGTGGTATTTTAGGGAACTCACTAAGCATTTATGCTTACAGTGTTGTGTTATGTGTTTCAGGTACCAGTGAGGATTGCGGGAAGGCGTCGGCTTGATCAGTACACACATGAGGAGTTTTTATATTATGATCTTGGGATGTGATGTTATGATTTGACTATGTGATACAATGATGTTTTATAACAATTATGAATGAAAATGTGTTTTTTTAAAATGTGAAATTTTATTTGAAAATTTGGGTGTTACAAGTTGGTATCAAAGCCTTGGTTTGAGGGATTCGGGTGCACCTTCGGGCGTATCTGAACTCAAACTGAGGATTTGAGGGATTTTCAAAATAAAATTTACAAAATTTTTCTCAAGAGTAAAAAGTTTTTGAAAGAGCAGAGTAGAGCAGTGTGTACGATCAGCCAGCGCCCGAACGGTGATTTCCCAAAATACCCTTACGTTATGAGTTATGAGATATGTTATGATATGATATGCATGCTAGAGTAGGTTGGGTATTCTTATTAGGACTAGAGTGGCCTGATTTTTGATGCCTTAGCCTAGGGATTTTGCTTCTAAGAGATGCTTGAGAGTGAATAGATAGCAGCGAGGAGCTTATGAGAGATCTGCTTGAGAGTAGACTATGCATAGAGAGAGAGTAGAGTACTTGGGATTTGGGATCCTAGGAGGAGGACTTGGGGTGAATATTGATGCAGTGTGGACGGTAGTATTGGGCCCGTACTACTGAAGGCACCAGATCAGTGCGCAACCCAAGTAAGAATCCTTAGGGTACCAGGGATCAAGTAGGATTGGGATATCAAGTGTGTGTACACTCGAGCGAGTCTCTGATATCTTGTGTTGTATTTCAGAGAGACATCATGGTGGGGACACGCCACAGGCCAGGGACTAGTGAGGGGGTGTGAGCG
This sequence comes from Lactuca sativa, assembly GCF_002870075.4. Classification (NCBI taxonomy): domain Eukaryota; kingdom Viridiplantae; phylum Streptophyta; class Magnoliopsida; order Asterales; family Asteraceae; genus Lactuca; species Lactuca sativa. The sequence goes on along the minus strand of NC_056624.2, from coordinate 236,092,049 downwards.
ATGAGGAGCTCCGCTATATGATTCATGATGAGGTGGCTGTTGCCATCCGCGCTGAGATTCCAGAGATGTTTGGGTCTATCAAGACCACACTGATCGAGACTTTTGATGAGAGTTATGCTGCTCTTACTGATGTTGCTGTTGTTGCGGCCGTTGCTGCTGCCAGGCCGCAAGGAGGTGACACGTTGCTGTACCGGGAGTTCAGCAACACGAAACCACCAAAGTTTGATGGGACTCAGGATCCGATAGTTGCGATGAGGTGGATCTATGACATTGAGGGGTGCTTCTACAAATGTTCATGTCCGGAGCATCTGAGAGTTCGGTTCGCGCTGAACCAGCTTCGCTTGGGGGCGAAGGATTGGTGGAAGTTTGTGACAGCGCACTATTCTTCTGCATAGCTTGCTACGGTGACCTGGGAGAGGTTCACCGCTATGTTTCGTGATGAGTACGTTCCCCCGGTGGAAAGGGAGCGTTTGGCCCGGGAGTTCTTGACCCTCAAGCAGGGTACTGAGTCTGTTACTGTGATCACCAGTATGTTTCATGAGAGGGCGATGTTCTGCGCTGAGCACGTGTCTTCTGAGCAGGCACGTATGAGCCGGTATTTGAGCATTTTGAGGAGAGACATCCATGAGTTCGTGGCGAACTCGACGTACCGGACATTTTCCAAGCTTCAGGCAAATGCCCGGAAAAGGGAGATTGAGCTAGAGACTCAGGCCAGGGAGGAGGCGGAGTCTCAGGGGAGGGATCGGCAACCGACACAGTCCCAGTCGACTGCCAAGCGGGCTAAGCCCGCCGATTCGAGATCAGGGAACCAGAAGGGCCGCACTTGTGGCAAGTGCTGCAAGAGTCATGAGGGGGTATGCAGAGCAGGGTCTTGCTACAAGTGTGGCAAGGAGGGGCATATGGCCAAGGATTGCCCCAAGGGGTTTGAAGTTTGTTTTCACTGCAACCAGATTGGACACCGGAAGGCCGAGTGTCCGCAGTTACGAGGGTCAGCTCAGGGATCTTCTCAAGGGTCTGTCCCTGCTGCTGTTCGAGCTACAGAGAGTCGACTGGTGAAGGTCGAGGCGCCGAAGGCTCGTGGGAGAGCCTTCCAGTTGACAGCGGAGGAGGTCCGCGCAGCACCCGATGTTGTGGTTGGTATGTATTCTTTCATATGCTTATTCTGAGTTTGTGGTGTTATGCTTATATTGTGATATGCATAGGTACTTTTATTGTGTGTTCTATACCTGCTTTGGTGTTATTTGACTCGGATGCGAGTCGGTCTTTTGTGTTGTTAGCGTTTAGTCAGCACATCATTATTCGTCGTGAGGTGTTGAGTCGACCTTTCCGAGTTTCCATAGCTGACGAGAGAGCAGTGTATGGCACTGATGTGATTCGAGGATGTGTACTCGAGATATTCGGCGTTGAGTTTCTGATTGATTTGGTCCCGATTGCTATGGGAGATGTATGTGTCATCGTGGGCATGGACTGGTTGAGCAGATTTGGAGCGGTTATCGACTGCGAGCGACAGCTGGTGACTATACGAGACCCTAGTGGGGAGTTCTTATGGTTTATGGCGAGGGTACCCGTTCTGGGTCGGCATTTTGTTCAGCCGCGAGAGCGAGGCAGAGTCTACAGCAGGGTTGTAGTGGGTTTGTGGCTTATGTGGTGTGATGATATATGATCCATTAGCACGGCCTAGACTACTCCAACGTGCCAGCCTGGCCTGGCATGCTCCTGCCAGCCCTGCCTGGGACTCCCTTGCCAGCCTTGTTGGGGACTCTCCCGCCGGCCCGGCCTGGCGCTCCCTTACCAGCCTCGTTGGGGACTCTCCCGCCGGCCCGACCTGGCACTCCCTTGACAGCCATTCTTGGTACGCGCCCGCCAGCCTTGCCTGGGGCGCACCCGCCAGTCCTGCCTGGCGCCTCCGGGCGGCCTTGCCCAACTCCTTGCTAGTTGGGCCCGAATTGGGCTGGCCCAAGGACTGACCTAATTCACCTTGACCTAATTGTCCACTATAAATAAAATAGTGCCTCCTCCATGAAAGGGACCTTTACCTAGACTCTTCCCCCATGGCTCAGCCGCCACACTATACTCCGGCAGGGTGGCTCAGCCGCCACCCGCCGCCGTCAGCCACCATACACCTCCACCAACACCAAGATGGTTCTCTCCAGCTATGGAGGACCATCTCAAATCTTCTAGCTTATCTAACTTGATCGTTGGAGTCCGCTCCCGGGGCACAGTCCCTGGTACGGCTCTAACGTATCTCTCTGATTGTGACTAGCAGATCTCCGCCGCAGCAGAAGACCAGAAGACTCGTTGGAGGTTGATGTCGCATCATTTGGCGCCATCCCGGACCCGAGCAAGTAAGAAAAGCCTCAGTTGCTTTCAAGCTCGTTTTTCCTCAGATTTGATGTATTTTCATCTCAGGTTCCTCAGATCTGTTAATTTATAGTATCATTTGCTCATATCTGTATATTTTTTTGCCAAAAATCTGTTAAAATGGTCTTCACCATCTTTTAGATCTATAGCTCCATCACGTTTTTTAGTTTAAATCTATGGATCTATATGATTTCCTTCGCTCAAGCACTCCCCAAACTTGCAAAATCTTCTTAGAATCATTTTTGGTTCATATTCTGGGGGTTTCTTGAGTAGGATGAAGAGAAAAGAAATCTTTATGAGTTTTTCGCTCAGATCTATTGATCTGTTTAGGTTTTTCGTATAAATCTTTTGATCAGCCTATATTTTCGCTCGGATCTCAAGATTTGTTGAGTTTTTGTTCAGATCGGTAGATTTATTTTGTTTGTTGTTCAGATGTCTAAATATGCTTGGTTTTAGTTCAGTTGAGCAACACTCAAGTTTTAAAAGACTTCATAAGATCTTACTTTCGTCCATATTTGGATGGGTTTTTCAGTAAGAAGAAGAAAAAGAGGCTCTTATGAGCTCTTAACCCATTTTGTTCTATCAAACAATTTGAAAAAAAGAGAAACCTTATCTCTAGTTATTTTTATTAGAGAAAGCATCCTTAGTTTGCAATTTTTTTGTGAATATTTGAAAAGGAAAACAAAAATTTTCAGATCAGTCTTGATGGCTTGTTGAACAAGCTGAAGAAAAAAAAAGTGTTTTACATGAAGAAATCGAATTCTTTCCTGTTGTTCATATTTTAGATGTTTATCTTCAAAAGCTTAGAAAAGGAAACAAAAATTTCTCAGATCTGTTTATTGTTCAAATTTTGATAGCTTGTTGAACAAGCTGCAAACAAAAAAAAGAGGAGGGGGTTTATGAGAAGAAACCTCATCAGATCCGTTTTGTTTACATCTTGGGGCTTTTTCAGAAAGTTAGAGAAGAAAAGAAGTTTTCCATGAGTTTTAACCCATATTTTGTTCATGCATCATCTGTAAATTCTTCTCTAGTTGTGCATTTTCGTGTATACCCTTACCCACTATAACAACAATTTGTACATTCAGCTATATGATGTGTACATTTTATAAAACCTTCAAAAAAAGATAAGGGGAGATGGAAGTACTTAGTGTATACTTTAAGCTATAAGACTTGCAGATATCTCTTGTTTATGTTTTGGGGTTCTAAAAAAATACTTTTACCACATAGTTTTACCATAACCAATTAATGGTTTTCATAAGAAAAAAGAAGTTACCATAACTTAGTGTTTATTGGTTAGCCAAAATAAAAGAAAAAGAAAAAAAAGATGTAGAGATGAACTGATGCATTCAATAAAAAGAAAAAGAGAGGTATATAAAGTTCAATTGATGACTCTTTTTTACATCAACAAAAAAAACAAAGCATGAAATGGAACAGCTAGTTGTTGTTGTCGTTTATTGGCCGACCAAAAGAAAAAAAGAAGAGGAGAGGCAGTAGTTAGACATATTACACACCTTCTCGGTCTATTACAAAATTTTACAGCTGGTATGGACCCCACAGTAAAAACTATCAATAGGCAACACAAGACAAAAGTCGGGTCCGACTTGATTCAGAGCTATCAAATAAAGTCAAAAGACCATAGGTGGGCCCCACCCTTCTCGCTCATTTACTCCATCAAACAGAAAACACAGTGTTCAAATGGCCACCTCCTCCGATAAACCCTCCACCATTGGCAGTGATTCATCAGGAACCGAAGCTATCTCACCAACAGTCGAATGTTTTCACCAAACTAGGTCTCGCCGATACCTAGAACGACAACGTAACCGATTGAATGCCTCGATGATGCAGTACCCACCGACAACAATGCAACTCTCAGCTTCAATTGCCACAAACAACGCTCCACACCACCTTCAATCGCGTCCTGTCGCTAAGCAACTTCAGTCAGCCGCCAAACAAGACCTACGCTGCCGATGAGGCTTGTCCTTCCCATCGCTGGTCATTCCATCTTCAATAATCATCATCACTGTAAGAGCACACAGCAGAACAACGATGCCTGCGAAGATCGCATCTCTGATCTTTAACTACAAATGAAGAACACTAAAAGGAAGTCGCTAAAACCATCACCGAACAACAATCGCTAGAGCCAGTACCGGTCAGTCCTTGCCCGTCAATATAACTACCAGGGATATCTGTTTTCGCTGCCCACCTTCAGCACATATGATGAAGAACCTACAGCTCCGACGAACCAGCGCACATCGAGCTACTTGTTTCCTGTTCGCCGCCAGCTGATAAAGCAGCAACATCGCCAATCGTTCCGCCTACCGGCGCAGTCAAGCATCGCCACTCCTTAACCATTCGTCACAGACCAACGGGAGCTCCGATGTCGACCGCCATCTCCTAGCTAACATAAAACTTGGGATCGAATTCACTTGCAACCACTGATGAATCGATGTATTAGCACCATCCATCGACCAAAGTTACCTGTGTTCGATTAATCGCTGCCTGCGACCAAATTAACCCCAGCAACCATCGCTTCAGAGCAGTGTTGGCACCAGCAGCGGTCACCAGTCATCTTTAACGCCTACAATTCAACCACTCTCAACCCCGATAACCTAACAGATCTATGCTGCCAGTCGCCTCCTTGGCACCCATCTTCATTTTCTCTATTCACCGGTCATCAAATGTCCATCGATGCTCCACCATTACAGTAGCTTCCGACCATGTTCTTATCGGTTCGTCAACAGCAAACGAAGCAAAGTCCATCAGACAACCTGTTGGCTCCCTATGCCAACAATCCCTACATCGGTAATATTCAGCGCCACCGGAACCATCCGCAATAGCTTCAACAGATCGACATTTCCTACTGACCCCCAACAGCTACGACAAGGCAGAGTTCGCCGACCTCAGGTTTCTCGATTCGTGTTGTCAACTGGAGCTATACCGCTACACCCTCCTCTTGGTTGTCGACCGCCAATAATGTTCGACAAGGGAGGCAAAACCCTCTCTTTAAGACGCCCACCACTACACCAAAATCATCACGTACCGCGGGCAACAACGAACGCCTTTAGCGACTTTCAATAGCCCTAAATCATCGACGGTCTCGCTACAGTCAATGATCTTCGGCGTTTTCTATTTTGGACATCGTGAAACCGTGCGATACCCTGGAAGCCTGGACCTATGGAATATGGGAAACGAATGGCTCATCACATGGTACACGATCGCGGAAGTAAACAATTGGGTTAATCAATTGTTAAGTAGGCTCACGCCTTATAATTGGGCTATTATTTCTCGCGTTGGACTCATAACTACAAGTGGGTTGAGTAATTCATTGAAATTTTAACTGGGCTGTCTCAATACGCAGCAAATGGCCCAATTTTTTTCAAAAATAAATTAGCCTATCAGTCCCAAGTGTTGCAAATTCACTCATCAAGCCTGATTTTAGAAGATGCACTACAACTAGGACCATTCGACATTCGCATTCGATGGAACTCCAGCAAAATGCGATTCTTGATTTTGTTCAATCACCAGCTGATGGCCCCCTTTTCTTCAAACCTAAAAAAAAAATTGATGGGTCACGTCTGTACCCAAGTACGCAGCTCGGACGAAAAAGAAGAATAAGAACTTGGGCTGACAATTAGTAATGGGCTTTCATTTTTTTGGGCTCATCCTATCACAAATGGATCATCATTTCTTATTTTGAACCGCTCGTATCAAATGGGTTTAAAGATTTCCCAGGGCTACAACTATGACATCCCGGGCCTCTCAAGTTGTCATTGGACTATAATGAACAACAATTAAAATGGGTCGTTTTTTACAAGAATAAATTAGCCAATTAACCACTTGGCGCTCCAGCAAAATTTAATTTTAGAAGAAGCAGTGCGGTCCAATCCATTCAATGTTTCAAAATAAAAAAAGTAATTAATATATATATATATATATATATATATATATATATATATATATATATATATATATATATATATATATATATACATATATATAAAGCTCGTATGCTCCAGTTCCAATCAAGATAAATCCGATTCTAGAAGATGCGGTCTGATCAGCTTGACGTTTTCATATACAAAAAAAAAAAAAAACAAAGGAGGAAAAAGAGTAGTATGCTACTACTACTCCATGAAGCATTTTAGAATACGACCACGGTGGAAAGACTCAAGATCGAAGAAGCAAGCACAAGCCAACACCATTCTCTACTCTCCCTGAAAAGGGGAAGTGGAAGGAGTGACACAACATTATGCAGAGGTGTTATTTCTATTCCGAATAAAGAGCTAAACTACATAACAAGTTGACGATATATACGATTGCGCATCCCTTGGAAGAGATTGGTGTTGTTAATGCAGAAGAAACCCCATGGCCCAACACCAAGCACCAACCACGTTGCTTGGCTATCAACAGTCATGTTGACCAGCCCCAGGATGTCTCTCTGCTCAGCTCTCACCTGTTGTGTCGACTGCCTCCTGCTATTCTCGTTGCTCAGTTCTCAGCAGTCGCGATGGCCGGACCTCAGCAGCCACGTTGCCCGAATCTCAGCAATCGCGCAACCTGGCCCTCAGCGGCCATGCGATCCAGCCCAGCGGCCGCAAAACCGAGTCACCAGCAGTCATGTTGCATAGCCCTCCGCAGATGTGCTACCCAACTCTTGCCCATGCTTGCATCACCTAGCTCTTTCTAGTAGCTATATTGCTCAGTTCTCAGCAGTTGTGCATCCAACATTCTCTCTCTCTCTCTCTCTCTCTCTCTCTCTCCGCCTCCCCTAAGGAAAGGGGGAGAAGGATTAGCACGACACTATGCAGGAGTGGGGGCAAAGTTAAAGTACATGAAGAATTGATGCTATGCATGATAGTGCATTGCCGAAGTGACATAGATACTCCAAATTGAAAGAGCAGCCTCGTAGTTCAATCCTCGAGAGTCTCGTTGCACAACCCTCGGTAATCGTGCTGCTCATCTATCGGTAGTATCTCGTTGCCCAATCCTTAGCGGCATGTTGTTTAACTCCTGATAGTAGCCCCACAGTCCTGCTCTTGATAGCCTCGCTGCACAGCTCTTGACAAAGTCATTAAAAGACGATGCATAAATCATCACTACAGTTAATGATACGGTAGGGCACTAGGTGACATTACACTCCAACTGCTCCTTATAACATGGGCTGAATGCATAGATTGCCAGTCGTTGTGCCCAATCATGCAGGGTTCAACATCCTTGCCTTGAGTCATCTGGCTCCTCGGCCCTATGCAAAAGTGATTTTTATTCCGAAGAGGCAGACTTGAAGTGCATGACGAGATGATGTTATGCATGATAGTGTGCTCCTGAGGTGACGATAATATTCTAGATCGAAAGAGCAGCCTCGTGTTTCAACTCTCAACAATCGTGTTACTCACCTATCGCTAACAACTCGTTGCCTAGGCCTCAACGGCCCTGCTGACCAGTTCCTGATAACAGTTTCGATGCACATCTCCTAGCAGCAGCTACACTATCAAGCTCTAAGTAGCATAACCACATAGCTCTCTGCAAACAACCAAGACACCGTGGCAATCAATTATTAGTATGACTAGCGAGGCAGCAAAGCATCAGGTACCAGTCCGCTTTAACCTAGACTGGTCACACTCACACGAGCTAGGCACATAGATTGTAGGGTGCTGCACCCAGTCGTGTGAGGTTCAGTACCCTCGCCCCGAGTCGCTTGGCTTCTTAGCCTGACTAAATTATAGTGGCATGCTCCGCATGCGAGGTTCAGTACCCTCGCCTCGATTCGCCTGGCTTGTCAGCCCGACTCCATTATAGCGGCATGATCCGCATGCAAGGTTTAGTACCCTCGCCTCGAGTCGCTTGGCTTCTCAGCCCGACTCCATTATAGCGGCACGCTCCGCATGCAAGGTTTAGCACCCTTGCCTTTAGTCGCCTGGCTTCTCAGCCCGACTCCATTATAGCGGCACACCCCGCATGCAAGGTTCATCACCCTTGCCTTGAGTCGCCTGACTTCTCAGCCCGACTCCATTATAGCGGCACGCTTCACATGCAAGGTTCAACACCCTTGCCTTGAGTCGCCTGGCTTCTCAGCCTGACTCCATTATAGCGGCACACCCCGCATGTAAGGTTCAACACCCTTTCCTTGAGTCGCCTGACTTCTCAGCCCGACTCCATTATAGCGGCACGCTCCGCATGCAAGGTTCAGCACCCTTGCCTTGAGTCGTCTGGCTTCTCAGCCCGACTCCATTATAGCGGCACACCCCGCATGTAAGGTTCAACACCCTTTCCTTGAGTCGCCTGACTTCTCAGCCCGACTCCATTATAGCGACAAGCTCTGCATACGAGGTTCAGTACCCTCGCCTTGAGTCGCCTGGCTTCCCAGCCCGACTCTAGCGGCATGCTCCGCCAACAAGGCTCAAAGGCTCGCAACCTTTGCCTATATGATTCCACACAATGCTCTCCCATATGATTGTTGGCATCTAAGCCCGATCCATCCCACGCGATGCTCACCCACGTGATATATCTATGATCGTTGGCAGCTAAGTCCGATCCATCCCACGCGATGCTCTCCCGCGTGATTTATCTACGATCGTTGGCAGCTAAGCCCGATCCATCCCACACGATGCTCTCCCGCGTGATGTATTTACGATCGTTGGCAGCTAAGCCTGATCTGTTCCACGTGATGCTCTCCCGCGTGACATCTCCATGATCTCTAACTACCAAGCCCAAAACATTCTCCTAAGCCACACAACATAAGTCGCGCATCACAAGCCTATTCTACGCCTAACACGACATTCTAGATGTTTCCTCTCTCACATTCATCATGGTTGTGTTGTGCTCAGACGATCGATGAAGCGTTCTCCACATAGTTACCTTTTAGCAAGAAGATTATCACGACAACATCCCTAGTACCTGTAGCCTCATCGCGTACCCCACATCATCTCTATTTCCTAGCTCTCGGAAATGGTCTTGCTATGCAACCTTACTTGTAGCCTCGCCGCGCACCCCACAACATCACTGTTTCCTGGCCCTCGGAAACGGATTTGCTGCGCAACCCATACCTCTGGCCTCACCGCTCATCCCTTAGCACCTCTGCTGCCTAGCTCTCGACAATAGTCTTACTGCATATTTCCTACATATAGCCTCACTATCTGTTCCTCAAGAATTCTGTTGTCTGGCTATCGACAATAGTCTCACTACGTGACCCTCGCTAGCAACCTAATCGCTCAACTCTCAGAATCTTTGCCACTTATATTATGGTCAGCAACCTTACGGTTTATAGGTTCGACGACATAGTCTGACACGGCTACATACACTACCCACGTCAGACTGGGGGGAATCCAACTGGGTGTAGCCCAAGCAAGAAATACCTCCAAGACGGTTATTAATGTAGACTATGTAGATGGTTTTTTTGTTATTCCATTTGCACATAACTACAACAACACATGTGCTGAATAACAGTCTCAGAGACTGCATGGCGAGGTTACGCTTCTTAGCTACCCCGGTCTGACATTTTATCGACATCATTGTCGCACAACACTCTTTATCAACCTCACACTCCTCTAAATGAAGGAGTATCAAGTCAGCTCAAGCTGTATAAGCAATGTTTGGCTCATCGCACAACTCCACGGATCTCGTGGGCAAGGTTCAGTCTTTCTCTCTATTATTAAATGTATTGGTGCTTTATCTAATCCGATCTGATTGTCAGCAACCCAATCGCAACAGACTAGGGCGTAACGCCCGTAGATCCGGGCTAGTCAATTTAGAGATAATAGGGGTCGAAAACGAATTTTCGACAAAAGATTATTTATAATAAATAATCTTAACCAAGTTGTAGTATATGTTACAAGGTTTCCGTACATATAAAGAACGCCGAAATCCAAGTTATAACGAAGAAGTTATGGCCCATCGAACTTTTACGGCAAAACCGGCACGACACCGGAAGACGTAAATAGTGAATTTATGATGGATGACTTTTTAGCCTTAGTGATCTAAACCAAAGTTGCAGTATATGTTAAACCGAGAACATCCATAAAAAGAACGCCCAAATCTGACTTCGTATGAGGAAGTTATGATTTTTCTAAGATTTGGCTTAGCAGTGCACGACCCGAAACTCGAATTTTAGTTCGAGCGGTTTTTGGCTTACGCAACCTTAATGAGAGTTGAAGATCTCATTGATAGGAACTCAATGGTAAAAAGATAGACGAAAACGGATACCGTATGAAGGAGTTACGAATTCTTCGCGGTCATTTAGCAGTCTAAACTCCTCCTACTGTTAAATTTGAGATTAGTCGAGAATTAGCCGACGGAGTCTATATGAAATTTGTAGATCTTGTCTTTACCTACGCGTGGATATAAAGAACGTCGACAATGGATTTAGTATGCAAAAGTTATGAATTTTTGAAAATCGGCTGATTTCCACTCTGTTTGCAATGCCACGTGTCAGCACCAGGCTCTGTCTGGCTGTAGCCAGCCAGGCTCATGACGTGAATATCAAAAATTCATGACGTGAGTGACCCTCCAACCTCCTATAAATAGAAACGCCCCTCTCCTTCATTCCTCACACCTTCACCCTTCATTCCTCTCTCTATACTCTCTCTCTAAGCCCCGAAACCCCCCGAAAAGCCTAGGCAACCTCCCTAGCACGAGGCCTAAGCCCCGGAGCGCCCAAAGGCTCCGAGAAGAAGATCCTTTCGGCTCGGGAAAGCTGCTCCAGCGGTGCCCGATTTTGAGAAAAACCCGCTGTAAGTGAGCTATGCCTACCCTATCTTTAGTATAGCTTATGTTTTAATATAGTAACGTTATTAGGAACTTATAATGAGTATTTGGGCTATTATTATGAGTTATATTGAGAGTTATTTAACGCTTATAAAATAATAATAATAGTCAGACTATTAATTTGTCGCGGTTATCCTTAGACTAAACCCTAGTGGTATTGATACTAGGTTTTATCGAAGGAAATTGTTTTGAGAGTATCGAAGCGTTGTCCGAGTGCTGAGTCACCACCTTTCAGGTGAGTGTATAGTTACTTTCATCTTATACATAGATATGAAGTATTTTATATAAATTACGAGCTATGTGTGCATATTATTTGAATACTTTCTGTCTATGCTAGATGAACGATTTTATACACGTTTTAAACAATTTAAACTATATATGTATTTTATATCTACGAAAATGTTAGGATAAAACATGGATAGATATAATAGACGGAATTCGAGTTGGACGATGAGTTGAGAGGTGTTATAGACCACGAGGTGAGGGTGAGAGGTGAACGATGTGAGAATCCTTTTCCCAAACGATGGCCCCGTCATTCAGCAGAGTATGGATGACAACCACGGACTATTCTAGACAGTCTCGTGGAACACTAGCAGGCTCGCAACCTGTAAGTGTTGTGAACGATGTGTTCAGTCGGTGTACTCTAAACCCTGGCAATCATGCAGACTTGATGCCTAAACCCTGGTGATCATGCAGACTTGGTGCCAAAACCCTGACGACTATGCAGACTTAGTGCCTGTTGTATAAATTCTGGCGACTATGCAGACTTAGTGCCTAAACCCCGGTGACGATGGACTTCGTGCCGATTCCTTAGGATGATCCTTAGGAATGTATGAACGACGAATGGTTGATTCTTAGAGTAGATCCTTAAGAGTAAAGAAGATAATGGGGATGGGTAATTGGGTTGATTGCTTGATTGTTTGAACATAATAATTATATTATTGTGGGTTGAAAACCCTATATACTCACCAGGTTTCCCAACTTAAGCCACTCAGTTTATTTATGTGACAGGTGTTGTTATGAAGTCACATTACATTGAGAGATCAAAGAGATGTAGATGTAACAGCCCGGAATTTCAAATATTGATATAATTATGATTTTGGGTGTTTTAAGAGGGGACTCGGCGAGTTGGAGCTCAGACTCGCCGAGTAGGATCGCAGACCTGGTCGCGGGTTCGCGACTGGACTCGACGAGTCCGGATATGGACTCGGCGAGTCGGCGCTGTTTAGCGAAAACCCTAACCGTTCAGGTTTGGGACGTATAAAAGGGACTTATTGGCCGTCATTGTTCATTTTAGCCTTCTGAGAGGAACCCTAAATCGATTGTGTGCATCTGGAGCAAGGTTAAAGGCCATTGGTGATTTTGAAGGAGTGGTTGTGCAAGGAAGAGAAGGGCTTGGCTAAAGGAACAGCAAGGGAGTCACGTTCTGAGGATTGGGGACACAGAGAGCACATTATTCAGGTAAGAATTCGAGTATACTCTGCTATGTTGATGTGTTTATGGAATTAGGGTTTATGGAACCCTTTTGTGACTAAATTGAAGGTTACCCTAGTTACCCAAACGATTGTAACCCTGTATTGGGACCTTTGGAGGTCCAGAATGTCCCATGCCTGTGCATTTCGGGAATTGGTGAAGGTTTTGGATTGGAATCCTTATGCCTTAGGTCAATATGTAAATTATAAGTCTTGGGGTGTATTATGAGCACCGAAATGAGGACCTTATGTGATGAATCAGATTAGGAAGGCCAGACCTATGAATGGTCGGAGCAGTTCTGACCTTAGGAAGCAGTTTGAGTGGTTGCATGGCATGGACTCGCCGAGTCCGAGGAACAGACTCGGCGAGTAGCTTGAAGAATAACTGGGACTCGTCGAGTTGTTCTTCAGACTCGGCGAGTTGAGTCGGGGTGGCCCCGCGATTCTTCCAGGAGGAACTCGTCGAGTAAAAAGGGGATACTCGACGTGTAGAAAGGGAATCTTAAGGAATCGGTGAGTTAAGGGCGAGTGGACTCAGAGTGGTTGAACTCGGCGAGTCTTGGGGTGACTCGGCGAGTTAGGTCGCGGGTTGAGTGAAGTTCTGAGTATGGGGACTCGACGAGTCTTAGGGTTGACTCGGCGAGTAGGGTCATTCAGGGGTTGATTTTGACCTTGTCTTTGACCAAGGATTGACCAGTGGTTCCAGGGGTATTTTGGTAATTATTGTTTATTGTTTGAGTGCAGTGCATTGGTGGCTATCCAGAGGTGGAGATCGTATCAGTGATCGGAGCAGCTTGAGCTATCTGTTCAGTCGGCAGTTCGAGGTGAGTTATCCTCACTATATCGCTAGGGTTTATGGCACCAATGCCAACCCTTTTATCGGATGGAAATCCGGGTAGTTGTCAGTTGTTATATGTTATGGGCCGGAAGGCAATACAGGTTATGGGCCGGAAGGCATTACTATGTGGACCGGAAGGTCATGGCCTGGAAAGGCGTATGTGTGTAATTAGTATATTGACTGATTCCTATGATTATGTTATGTTAGTGACGGGTTAGTCCGGTATCTTGATTAGAGTAATGTTACGTTATGTGATCTGTTGATCAATTGCTAACTGTGAACTGTTATATGATCATGTGTTATGCGTATGATTGCTAGATCTGGGGTGTGACCCGGTATGCAGGGTCGTTCTATGATTTGTTATGTTATGTATGCGTTTTATGCTATGGGCCGGAAGGCAATATGTTATGGGCCGGAAGGCAATATGCTATGGGCCAGAAGGCGATATGTATGGACCGGAAGGCTGTGGCCTGGAAGGGCGTATATGTGGTTGGTATTCTGGGGGTATCTCACTAAGCTTTCGGGCTTACAGTTGTGGTTTTATGTTTCAGGTTCTCAAGAGTCTGTGGCAAGGCAAAGGCGTGATCGTACCGTTCCTCGCGTTGGTGTTTTGTGATATGAACCTGGGAAATTACTCTGTTTAATAATGTATTGAAAACCTTTTCGTAACAATGTTAATAAAATGGGTGATTTCGAAAAGTTTTAATTGTTTTGAAATTTTGGACGTTACAAGTTGGTATCAGAGCCTTGGTTTGAGTGAATTGGGGAAACATTCGTGTGACCCCAGTCTCAAATCGAGGAGGATTTTAAAGAGAGAAATTAAAATGGTTTTCAAATTAAGTAAAAGGAGGACGCGGGGGTACGATCAGCCAGAGCCAGTAAGTAACCCCAAGATACCATACATGATATTTGTTTTATTTGAGCTTGATAGAACAGCATGCTAGAGTTAGGCTAGGGATCTTCAGGAATTCATGATAATGTTGCCTGATTTGTGATGCCTGCAGCCTAGGGTCCCTTATGGGAGATTCTCAGTGTTTCTTTAGTGGTGAGGGTTGATAGTTGTTATGCATGTTCTCTAGGGTATTGTGGTAGTACTTCATACAAATATAGGTAGGTGTGGAAGGTAGTATGGGCCCGTACTACTGAAAGCACAGGACCCATACGCGTATTAGGGAAACCATGATCTCTAGGGTAGGGTTGCGAGAGTTGGATCCCAGGATTGTAGGAAGTGTCTGGGATTTGGTATGGTGTTTTCGGCATGGAGATTTCGAGGCATGATGATAGTGGATCCGGATCAGGATCGGGAGCTGGAGAGCAAGTTCCGGGTGGATCGGTACCGTCTGAGGTTATCGATCAGACGAGCACGAACGAGTTGGACGCGAAGGTTCGCGAGATCCTGCGTGATGAGGTTGCTGCATTGTTACGGGCTGAGTTGCCGGAACTGTTTGGGTCGATCAGGACTGTCGTGGTTGAGTAGTTTGATGAGCGATATGCGGCTCTCGCAGAGACGGCTGCCGCGGCGGCTACAGCGGCTGTAGCAGCGGCAAAGGGAAGACCTAGTCGGGGTTTTCAGTATCGGAACTTCTAGTATACGAAGCCTCCCACATTCGATGGAGTTCAGGACCCGATTGTTGCTATGAGATGGTTATCAGACATGGGGGGGGTGTTTCTCCACGAGTTTATGTCCTGCTGATCAGAGGGTGAGGTGTGCTCTGAACCTATTGAGGCTCGGGGCGAAGGATTGGTGGAGATTGACCATGGGGTCATATTTCGATGCGCAGAGGGCTGCGGTTTCAGGGGATCGGTTCAGAGAGACGTTCAGTACTCGCTATGTTCCGCAAGATGAGAGGGAGAGATTGGCTCGGGAGTTCCTTGGGTTGAAGCAGGATTCGGAGTCGGTGATTGAGATCACCAGGATGTTTATTGAGAGGGCAATGTTTTGCCCTGAGTTCGCTTCGGAGCAGGCTCAGATGTCCCGATATCTGAGTATGCTCAAGGGGAATATCGGACAGTTCGTGTCTGCGCAGAGGTGCGAGACCTTGTTGGAGTTGCAGGAGGCCGCCATGTGGCGTGAGTTAGAGGTTGAGTTGCAGTTGCGTGAGCCGAGGCAGGCCCCGATGCAGTCGCAGCCGGCGCCGAAACGGTCCAGGACCGTTGATGTTAGAGTGGGGGATCGGAGCGGCCACACTTGTGGAAAGTGTGGGAGGGGTCACACCGGAGTTTGCTGGTCCGGTGGTGCATGCCGCAAGTGCGGAAAGGAGGGGCACTATGCGCGGGATTGTCGGCAGTCAGTGCCGATTTGGGATTTGAGGATTTGTTATCATTGTCGGCAGGTTGGACATTTGAGGGTCAACTGTCCATGGCTTTTTGCAGGACCGGTGTAGGCTCTAGCACCGGCCACCTTGAGGAGTTCAGGAGGAGGACAGGATGGAGCGGAGCCCCAAGGGCTCAGAGTCGTGCTTATCAGCTTGCGGCAGAGGGAGACGGAACAGTGCCGGAGGCAGCTGCGGGTATGATGCCTTCTTGATGTCTTGATTATCTCGCGTTGATTGTGGCGTATTGTTTGTGCTGGTATCTCGTGTGGATTTCGATGCGATATTCATCCTTTTGCAGGTTGTGGGTTTGGTTATGGGTTATTGTTTGGGAATTCCGTTGGTTATCATTCGTGAGGATTGATAGTGGAGACGCGGCACTGAGTTGAATGTCGGGTAGCATCTGCAGTCGTGGAGTGGATAATTGAAAGACCGGATTCTTTTGAGCAGATTGATCAGGGGGAAGATGTGTTTTGCTGAGGGTTGCTTATGCTTGTGGGAAGCAGTCAGGGTGTAAGCGTTCTCTTTGTGCGGGGTTGTTCTAGAAGGTCGTTAATGGCGATCGGTGGCTGTTAGTCAGTGCTTTAAGTGGGGGAGAATTGGAGAATTCTCCGGGAGATCGATGAGTATGTGAGGGTGCTTAGCTGTTGGGATTCAGCAGTGTTCTGTCAGCTCAGAGTATAGGCTGACAAGAGCGAGTGTCGGGTATGCGGGGTGGGATACAGACCTAGGGCATTTGATTGTAGAGGCCTGGGAGCAGACCGGGATCAAGTTGAGTAGGTAATCGGGATTATGCGATCAGAGTATTTGTATGCTTGATGTACGTGATGGGTTGTACTGCATTAATCCCACGGGATTTATGTTGTGCATGTTTCTAGAGTTGGAACCGGAAGGTTCCCAGAGTTAGAACCTGAGGGTTCACAGAGTTTGGGTGTACGGACCCACAGGGATATAGCCTCGAGTGGCTAGTGTGTGTTATGAGAGTCGGTCCAGTCATGCTGGGGACTCTGATGGTATTGTTGGATCAGTTTGAGATTTCGGATTTGATATGTTGCAGTGTGATTACATTGGAAGGTCTGGCCCCGGGTTAGTGATTTTGTTTAGTTGAGGTAGTGATTTGGTGGAGTGGAGAGAGTGCATGGGCTTGAGAGCCCTGCAATGAGAGCCAGAGTATATGAATAGCGGTTACGCAAAAAGGGTGGTGTCACTCGGGGCGAGCACCGTGGCACCGGTTGGAGTGGCATTATGGCCAAGAGGGTTCCTTGGAAAAGGAAAAAAGAAAGGTGTGTAACTCCGAAGGGAGTGCAAGTTCACGAAAGTGAAAGCTGCAGAGCAGAGTTATGGTTAGAGTATTTCGAGTATGGCCTTGAGCATCGTGTTCGCGGCAGCGAAGTAGGAACCGATCCGGTTTGGGATGTCTGTTGAGGCTCAGAAGGGATGCAGGGGGAGAGAGAATCTTAAATTCTCAGTGTGATTCTGATCAGAGTATAGGGTGGATGTAGTGGTTCATCTTGGGAGATGTTCGAGGATATCATCAGTGTATCGGGTCTTCCAACCTGCGGGTGTTGGGGCTAGTTCAGCATGTGTATGTGATGGCAAGAGGAGAACTTGTGGGAGTTGCTCTGAGAGTGAGAATGGGTCTCTCAGTCGGTCCGGAATGGACAAAGTGGGCTCTGGATCGGGGATCCGGTGATTCATGGTTTCCTAACCCTTATTGGGTCGAGTGATCGTCGAGGTTTAGAGCAGAGTTGCATCTTCGGTAATTCTCGGGTACAGAGAGTGATGGGCAGTACTGAGATCGTGTTTCAGTCGATAGAGCAGATTCAGCAGATTAGACAGAGGTTATTGACCGCCCGGAGCCGACAGGAAAGTTATGCAGACAGACGCCGGTCCAAGCTTGAGTTTCAGATCGGCGACTTCGTACTCCTGAAGGCCTCTCCTTGGAAAGGAGTGATTCAATTCGGGAAGAGGGGCAAGTTGGGGTCCTGGTATATTGGGCCTTTTCGTGTGGTTGCGAAAGTAGGCCGGGTGGCCTACCGTTTGGAGTTGACAGCGGAATTGAGACATATCCACGATATTTTTCATGTGTCACAATTGAGAAAGTATATAGCAGATGAGTCGGCAGTGGTCCCATTAGAAGACGTTCAGGTGGATGCGAGCCTGAATTATGCCGAGAGACCAGTGGTCGTCAGAAATCGGAAGATCGAGGTTCTGAGGTATAAGGAGATACCTCTGGTGTTAGCTCGGTGGCAGCACCGGAGGGGATCAGAAATGACCTGTGAACTGGAACATGAGATGTGGGAGCAGCATCCGGGGCTATTTTCAGAGTGAGACTTCGAGGGCGAAGTCTAGTTCTAGTGGGGGAGAGTTGTAACAGCCCGGAATGTCAAATATTGATATAATTATGATTTTGGGTGTTTTAAGAGGGGACTCGGCGAGTTGGAGCTCAGACTCGCCGAGTAGGATCGCAGACCTGGTCGCGGGTTCGCGACTGGACTCGACGAGTCCGGATATGGACTCGGCGAGTCGGCGCTGTTTAGCGAAAACCCTAACCGTTCAGGTTTGGGACGTATAAAAGGGACTTATTGGCCGTCATTGTTCATTTTAGCCTTCTGAGAGGAACCCTAAATCGATTGTGTGCATCTGGAGCAAGGTTAAAGGCCATTGGTGATTTTGAAGGAGTGGTTGTGCAAGGAAGAGAAGGGCTTGGCTAAAGGAACAGCAAGGGAGTCACGTTCTGAGGATTGGGGACACAGAGAGCACATTATTCAGGTAAGAATTCGAGTATACTCTGCTATGTTGATGTGTTTATGGAATTAGGGTTTATGGAACCCTTTTGTGACTAGATTGAAGGTTACCCTAGTTACCCAAACGATTGTAACCCTGTATTGGGACCTTTGGAGGTCCAGAATGTCCCATGCCTGTGCATTTCGGGAATTGGTGAAGGTTTTGGATTGGAATCCTTATGCCTTAGGTCAATATGTAAATTATAAGTCTTGGGGTGTATTATGAGCACCGAAATGAGGACCTTATGTGATGAATCAGATTAGGAAGGCCAGACCTATGAATGGTCGGAGCAGTTCTGACCTTAGGAAGCAGTTTGAGTGGTTGCATGGCATGGACTCGCCGAGTCCGAGGAACAGACTCGGCGAGTAGCTTGAAGAATAACTGGGACTCGTCGAGTTGTTCTTCAGACTCGGCGAGTTGAGTCGGGGTGGCCCCACGATTCTTCCAGGAGGAACTCGTCGAGTAAAAAGGGGATACTCGACGTGTAGAAAGGGAATCTTAAGGAATCGGTGAGTTAAGGGCGAGTGGACTCAGAGTGGTTGAACTCGGCGAGTCTTGGGGTGACTCGGCGAGTTAGGTCGCGGGTTGAGTGAAGTTCTGAGTATGGGGACTCGACGAGTCTTAGGGTTGACTCGGCGAGTAGGGTCATTCAGGGGTTGATTTTGACCTTGTCTTTGACCAAGGATTGACCAGTGGTTCCAGGGGTATTTTGGTAATTATTGTTTATTGTTTGAGTGCAGTGCATTGGTGGCTATCCAGAGGTGGAGATCGTATCAGTGATCGGAGCAGCTTGAGCTATCTGTTCAGTCGGCAGTTCGAGGTGAGTTATCCTCACTATATCGCTAGGGTTTATGGCACCAATGCCAACCCTTTTATCGGATGGAAATCCGGGTAGTTGTCAGTTGTTATATGTTATGGGCCGGAAGGCAATACAGGTTATGGGCCGGAAGGCATTACTATGTGGACCGGAAGGTCATGGCCTGGAAAGGCGTATGTGTGTAATTAGTATATTGACTGATTCCTATGATTATGTTATGTTAGTGACGGGTTAGTCCGGTATCTTGATTAGAGTAATGTTACGTTATGTGATCTGTTGATCAATTGCTAACTGTGAACTGTTATATGATCATGTGTTATGCGTATGATTGCTAGATCTGGGGTGTGACCCGGTATGCAGGGTCGTTCTATGATTTGTTATGTTATGTATGCGTTTTATGCTATGGGCCGGAAGGCAATATGTTATGGGCCGGAAGGCAATATGCTATGGGCCAGAAGGCGATATGTATGGACCGGAAGGCTGTGGCCTGGAAGGGCGTATATGTGGTTGGTATTCTGGGGGTATCTCACTAAGCTTTCGGGCTTACAGTTGTGGTTTTATGTTTCAGGTTCTCAAGAGTCTGTGGCAAGGCAAAGGCGTGATCGTACCGTTCCTCGCGTTGGTGTTTTGTGATATGAACCTGGGAAATTACTCTGTTTAATAATGTATTGAAAACCTTTTCGTAACAATGTTAATAAAATGGGTGATTTCGAAAAGTTTTAATTGTTTTGAAATTTTGGACGTTACAGTAGATCACTAGTCTAAATAAATGTAAGTTCCGTTTATGCTTATGTTTCTGTATTAACGATGACATCCCAAACGTTTTAAAATGAATAAAATACATTTCTTCAAATATATTTTGATAACATATTTATCGTGTTTTTTTTTTCTGAGAACAAATTCCGCAACGTTTTTATGAAAAGAAGTACTCTGATTTTTACAAAGCATAAACAAAACCGGTCTTTTCTCGCCGTGAAAATTGGGGATGTCACAGTTGGTATCAGAGCATTAGTTTAAGCGAACTAGGAATTTGTAGGATTTCTAGACTTAAACTTAGAATGCTAAGCGATGATTGTGAGGTGTGAGCACTAGCTTATTTTAGGAATGAAGCCTAAATTGCTTTTACGTGCTAAATGATTTGTGATGCTTTATGCTATCGCTTGATCGGATCTATGGTCTGTTGCCGACCCGATCTGGAAATTTTATGTGTACAGATTTCTAAACATTTAATTACGGTATTAGAACAGGCATGTAACTTTTCGGCATAATAAGGAGATTTACACGTAAATCGTAAATAAAATCTTTCCTATCTTAATTCTCGTCATTTCGCATCGAACATCTGATCTGGTGTATAGATCAAAATGGATAGAACCCGAAGTGGAGTCAGGAACGCGAATGGAGATAGGAATCAACGTGTAACAGCCCAAAATCTCAAGTATTATTTAATTGCATTTTGGGGTGTTTTAAAGGGGAGACTCGGCGAGTTGGAGCCAGACTCGCCGAGTGGGGTCGCAGCTTGGGTCGCGGGTTCGCGACTGGACTCGACGAGTCCAGGTATGGACTCGGCGAGTCGACGCTGTTCAGTGGAAAACCCTAGCTGTTCAGTTTGGGACGTATATAAGGGATCCTATGCCGTCATTGTTCGTCTTTTGGCCGATTGAGGAGAACCCTAAACGACTGTGGCATCTAGAGCAAGCTTGAAGGCCATTATTGGCTTTGAAGGAATTGTGGTGCAAGAAGAGGAAGGATTTTGGCCAAAGGAAGATCAAGGGGATCGAGTTCTGAGGTTTGGGGACACAGAGAGTACGCTTTCAGGTTATGTTTCGGATCATTCCTGTTATTTTGATGTGTACACGAAATTAGGGTTTATGAAACCCATTTGGAGATTAGATGGATTGTTGTGTCGTTATCCAATGTTTATAACCTTGTATTAGGACCCTTAGAGGTCCAGAAGGTCCCATGTTTGTATATTCGGGAATATATGTATCTCAGGAAGCAGTTCGATCGACTGCATGGCGTGGACTCGCCGAGTCGGATGAGCAGACTCGGCGAGTAGCTTGAAGATTCACTGGGACTCGCCGAGTTTGTTCTTCAGACTCGGCGAGTAGAGTCGGGGTGGCCCCGCGATTCTTCCAGGAGTGACTCGTCGAGTCAAAGAGGATACTCGACGAGTAGAAGGGGAATCTTAGAGGATTGAAAGACGACCAGACTCGCCGAGTCGCCAGGGAACTCGCCGAGTCTAGTCGAGCTGACAATGGACTGTTGACTAGAGTTGACTGGTGTGATTTCTTAGGGTCAGTTAACGTGGAAGATAGAAGTATTAAAAAGAGATATATGATGAGACAGGGAGCTTGTAGCTCGGAGGATCAAGTGCAAGAGATTTCAGGAGTTGCTATCTTCCAGTGTCAGCAAGGTGAGTCTTCTCACTATACTGTACCCGAAAGGGTTTGACTGTGTGACCGGAAGGTCGGATATGTTATGTGATATGTATGCTATATGTGGTAAGTTAATTGTTATATGTGCTATGTATGATATGTGGGCCGGAAGGCAATATGTTATGGGCCGGAAGGCAATTATATTATGGGCCGGAAGGCGTTGTATTGAGGACCGGAAGGTCAGGGCCTAGAAAGGCGTATGTGCGTAAGTGTATATTGGGGAACTCACTAAGCTTCGTGCTTACAGTATTTATGTTATGTTGTTTCAGGTTCTTTCAGTAACGCGGAATGGCATCGGCTTGATTGTACACACCGAGGAAAGAGTTGTATTTTGGAGGATCCTGGTTGTCTATTCAAATGAAAATGAGACTATGTTTTGTAATTCGAATATAAACAAGATTTTAAACAAGTGTTTTAATATTAAATTGATTATTTAAATGAAGATTTTGTTTTTGGAAATCACGGCGTTACAATTTGGTATCAGAGCCCAGGTTTGAGGGATTCGGACGCGCCTACGGGTGAGTCTGGACTCAAACTGAGGAATTAAGAAAAGGTTTTCAAATAAATAGTTTTCTAAAAGTGAATAAGAGTTCAAAGAGAAAGCAAGAAAGAGCAGTGTGTACAATCAGCCAGAGCCAGACGGTGATTTCCCAAAATACCCTTACTTTTGTATTATGAAATATCTATTATGCACTTTATGAGACATTATTGCATGCTAGAGACAGGCTAGGTATTTCACATCTTAGGACTAGAGTGGCCTGATTTGTGATGCCTTAGTCTAGGGTTTGCTGTTATATGTACGTTATGCTTTTGTGTGTATGTGATGAGTGAGAGCATCTAGTTAGAACGCACAAGGGGTAAAGCTACGGGGTACAGAGGTACTTCCGAGGATGAACCGAGAAGGTGGAGCTATCACAGCTAAGGAGTCCTATGTATGCTTCGATGCTCGAATGCTGCTTGCTTCGTGCTTTGTGGAGTTCTCGATGATGGGAGACAGCTACTAAGTGAGTATGACGATACTCAGGAGGTAGATGTTTGGCATCATCAGGAGCTCTTCAGCAGCTGATAGCAAAGAAGTGGGAGGACGGCAGAATGGGCTAGAGCTTAAACCTAGCCAAGATGGGTACGCGGGTAGAGTAGAGGATTTCGCTGGGAAGCGAGCATGCAAGATGGGATTGGTGAAAAAGAGCAGGTCGATCAGCTATTTAGGAACTCTGGGATGGTCCGTGTGGAAAGTATGGGTAGATGTGGCAGGTAGTATGGGCCCGTACTACTGAAAGCAGAGGACCCATACTTGATACAGGGAGCATTCTAAAGGTCCTAAGGAACAGATTGAGGGGTGATGTTATGGTTCGGATACCATACATCGGAGCGAATACAGAGTGATGTTATGGTCTGGACACCATACGTCGGAACAGATGGAGATAGATGTTGTGGTCCGAGCGATATATATTGGAGCAGATTGAGGAGTGGTGCTATGGTTCAGGTACCATACACTGTAGCATGTTGAGGAGGGATGTCATGGGACGAGTACCATGGTTCGTAGTGGATGATGCTTGTGGCTATCTTGTTATCCGGTTATGACCGATGAGGTAGAGATTGGACGCTATGGGTTTCAGGCCTGTAGACCATGATTGAGTACGGAGAGGCGTTCCTCGAGGGGAAAGACAAGTGCCTATCAGAGTATTTTGGTAAAAGTCGAAGACAAGGGAGAATTTCAGTTGAGTCGAGCAATCAGACGACAAAGGAGAGGTCACCTTTTGGGTGGGTAGTGTCATTTATGCTCGTGTGCAAGATGCGAGAGGTCTGGTGTTTCAGTTCTGGATTTGGGAATACACCCTGCAGGTAGTTATCGATAATGACTTCCCTCAGAGCATCAGGTAGCGGGTGTACCGCGAGACAGAGATTTACAGTGAACAGACAGTCGGTTGGGGCTGAGGTAGTCGAGAACCACACCACACCTAATTGAGAATAATAGGTTGGGTTATAGTGGTAGCAGTGAAGAGTTCAGACGAGTTTTGCAGTGCGGAGAGTTGTCGTCTATGTTGAGAGTAAGTCCCTGTTCTTGGGACAAATCCGGCGTTGGATACGGATTGATGAGTTGAGATGAGAGGAACGATGATGCTGCGGTGCAGTCTACGAGCCAGATATGTTATCGAGCAGTGCAGGTGCTTAGTATTAAATCAGTATGGGATTTGGAACGATTAGAGGCAGCCGTGATGAGAAGTTCTTGGAGAGTTAGCTAGAGGTTCAGAGTACAGGGGATTGATTGACTTCATAAGGGGAGGGACTATCGGGTGTTGCACAGCACTTTTCTGGGGCAGGTACGATTTCGCTGGTGAAAGATAGTCGTGAGTTGATTGTATACTAATTGGTGTTGGTTCGAACCCTAGTGGGGGAGAACCGGGTGCAGTATGTAAGAAAGCAAGAATTGTCAGGAGTAGTAATAAGTGGAGTATAGAGATGCAGTAGGAAAGCATGAGACCATAGGTGTCGATGATCGAGTAAAAAGGGGCTACATCGGAGCTTGCGGGTCCGGTGGTGCATGCCGCAAGTGCGGAAAGGAGGGGCACTGTGCACGGGATTGTTGGCAGTCAGTGCCAATTCGGGATTTGAGGAGGATAGGATGGAGCGGAGCCCCAGAGGGCTCAGGGTCGTGTTTATCTGCGTGCGACAGAGGGAGACGGAGCAGTGCCGGAGACAGCTGCGGGTATGATGCTTTCATGATGTCTTAATTGTCTTGCATTGTTTTGGCGTATTGTTTGTGCTGGTATCTTGTATGGATTTCGATGCGGTATTCGTTGTTTCGCGGGTCTGACTTGGTTATGGATTGGTGCTTCAGGTTTTCGCTTTGGCATTCGTTACTCCCTGATGGTTGGGTATGGTTATAATTGGTGCTTTAGTGTCAGTAGTCTTGTGCGGCTTTCGATGTGGTGTTCATCCTTTGGGCAGATTGTGAGTCTGGTTATGGGTTATGGTCGAGGATTCCTTTGGTTATCGTTCGTGGGGGGTTGTTAGGGGAGATGCGGCACTGGGTTGATTGTCGGGTAGCATCTACAGTCGTGGAGTGGATGATTGAAGGACTAGAATCTTGTGAGTGGGTTGATCAGGGAGGAGGTGTGTTTTGCTGAGGGTTGCTTGTGCTTGTGGGAAGCAGTCAGTGTGTAATTGTTCTCTTTGTACAGGATTGTTCTGTAAGGTCGTTAATGACGATCGGTGGCAGTTAGTCAGTGCTTTAGTGGGGGAGAATTAGAAAATTCTCCGGGAGATCGATGAGTATGTGAGGGTGCTTAGCTGCCGGGATTCAGCAGGGTTTGTCAGCGCAGAGTATAGGTCGACGAGAGCGAGTGTCGAGTATGCGGGGCGAGATGCAGACCTAGGGCATTTGATTGTGGAGGCCTGAGAGGAGGCCGGAATCAAGTTTGAGTAAGTAATCGGAATTTTGCGATCAGAGTATTGGTACGTCTGAGGTACGTGATGGGTTGTACTGCATTAAACCCACGGGATTATGTTGTGCGTGTTTCTAGAGCTGGAACCGGAAGGTTCCCAGAGTTAGAACCTGAGGGTTCACAGAGATTGGGTGTACGGACCCACAGAGATATAGCCTCGAGTGGCTAGTATGTGTTATGAGAGTCGGTCCAGTCATACTGGAGACTCGGTTGGTATTGCTGGATTAGTCGAGATTTGCGGATCGCGTATGTTGCAGTGTGATTGCATTGGAAGGTCTGGCCCCGGGTTATTGATTTTGTTTAGCGGAGGCAGTGATTTTGATGAGTGGAGAGAGTACACGAGATTGAGAGCCCCTGCAATGAGAATCAGAGTATGTGGATAGCGGTTATGCAAAAAGGGTGGTGTCGCTTGGGGCGAGCACCGTGGCACCGGTTGGAGTGGCATTATGGCCAAGAGGGTTCCTTGGAAAAAAGGAAAAGAGGAAGGTGTGTAACTCCGAAGGGGTGCAAGTTCACGAAAGTGAGAGCTGCAGAGCAGAATTATGGTTAGTGTATTTCAAGTATGGTTTCGAGCATCGTGTTTGCGGCAGAGAAGTAGGAACCCATCCGGTTGGGATGTCTGTTGAGGCTCAGAAGGGATGCATGGAGAGAGAAAATTTTAAATTCTCAGTGTGAATCTGATCAGAGCGTAGGGTGGATGTAGTGGTTCATCTTGGGTGATGTTCGTGGATATCATCAGGGTATCGGGTCTTTCCACCTGCGGGTGTTGGGACTAGTTCAGTATGTGTATGTAGTGGCAAGGGGAGAACTTGTGGGAGTTGCTCTGAGAGTGAGAATGGATCTCTCTCAGTCGGTCCGGAATGGACAAAGTGGGCTTTGGATCGGGGATCCGGTGGTTCATGGTTTCCTAACCCTTATTGGTCGAGCGATTGTTGGGATTCAGAGCAGATTCAGCAGATGAGACAGAGGTTGTTGACCGCCCAGAGCCAACAGGAAAGTTATGCGGACAGACGCCGGTCCGAGCTTGAGTTTCAGGTCGATGACGTAGTACTCCTGAAGGCCTCTCCTTGGAGAGGAGTGATTCGATTCAAGAAGAGGGGCAGGTTGGGGCCCCGGTACATTGGGCCTTTTCATGTGATTGCGGGGGTAGGCCGGATGGCCTAGCGGTTGGAGTTGCCCATGGATTTGGGACAAATCCATGATTTTCTTCTCATGTGTCGCAATTGAGGAAGTATGTAGCCGATGAGTCGGCAGTGTTTCCATTAGAAGACATTCAGGTGGATGCAAGCCTGAATTATGCCGAGAAGCCAGTAGTCATCAGAGAACGGAAGATCGAGGTTCTAAGGAGCAAGGGGATACCTCTGGTGTTAGTCCAGTGGCAGCGCCGGAGGGGATCGGAAATGAACTGTGGTCTGGAACGTGATAGGTGGGGGCAGCATCCGGAGCTAATTTCAGAGTGAGACTTCGAGGGCGAAGTCTAATTCTAGTGGGGGAGAATTGTAACAGCCCAAAATCTCAAGTATTATTTAATTGCATTTTGGGGTGTTTTAAAGGGGAGACTCGGCGAGTTGGAGCCAGACTCGCCGAGTGGGGTCGCAGCTTGGGTCGCGGGTTCGCGACTGGACTCGACGAGTCCAGGTATGGACTCGGCGAGTCGACGCTGTTCAGTGGAAAACCCTAGCTGTTCAGTTTGGGACGTATATAAGGGATCCTATGCCGTCATTGTTCGTCTTTTGGCCGATTGAGGAGAACCCTAAACGACTGTGGCATCTAGAGCAAGCTTGAAGGCCATTATTGGCTTTGAAGGAATTGTGGTGCAAGAAGAGGAAGGATTTTGGCCAAAGGAAGATCAAGGGGATCGAGTTCTGAGGTTTGGGGACACAGAGAGTACGCTTTCAGGTTATGTTTCGGATCATTCCTGTTATTTTGATGTGTACACGAAATTAGGGTTTATGAAACCCATTTGGAGATTAGATGGATTGTTGTGTCGTTATCCAATGTTTATAACCTTGTATTAGGACCCTTAGAGGTCCAGAAGGTCCCATGTTTGTATATTCGGGAATATATGTATCTCAGGAAGCAGTTCGATCGACTGCATGGCGTGGACTCGCCGAGTCGGATGAGCAGACTCGGCGAGTAGCTTGAAGATTCACTGGGACTCGCCGAGTTTGTTCTTCAGACTCGGCGAGTAGAGTCGGGGTGGCCCCGCGATTCTTCCAGGAGTGACTCGTCGAGTCAAAGAGGATACTCGACGAGTAGAAGGGGAATCTTAGAGGATTGAAAGACGACCAGACTCGCCGAGTCGCCAGGGAACTCGCCGAGTCTAGTCGAGCTGACAATGGACTGTTGACTAGAGTTGACTGGTGTGATTTCTTAGGGTCAGTTAACGTGGAAGATAGAAGTATTAAAAAGAGATATATGATGAGACAGGGAGCTTGTAGCTCGGAGGATCAAGTGCAAGAGATTTCAGGAGTTGCTATCTTCCAGTGTCAGCAAGGTGAGTCTTCTCACTATACTGTACCCGAAAGGGTTTGACTATGTGACCGGAAGGTCGGATATGTTATGTGATATGTATGCTATATGTGGTAAGTTAATTGTTATATGTGCTATGTATGATATGTGGGCCGGAAGGCAATATGTTATGGGCCGGAAGGCAATTATATTATGGGCCGGAAGGCGTTGTATTGAGGACCGGAAGGTCAGGGCCTAGAAAGGCGTATGTGCGTAAGTGTATATTGGGGAACTCACTAAGCTTCGTGCTTACAGTATTTATGTTATGTTGTTTCAGGTTCTTTCAGTAACGCGGAATGGCATCGGCTTGATTGTACACACCGAGGAAAGAGTTGTATTTTGGAGGATCCTGGTTGTCTATTCAAATGAAAATGAGACTATGTTTTGTAATTCGAATATAAACAAGATTTTAAACAAAGTGGCTGAACAAATACATGTTGTAGTAACCGCACGTGAGCCAATCACGATGGCCAGAGTGCAAGCAATGATCCACATGATGTTGGATCGCCAAATGGAGGAAACAAGGCATTTACTTCAACAGAACCGAGAAGAACTTACAGTACCAATTGAACAACCCAAGCTGAATGATGGGCAGTCAGAAGGAGGAAACTATAGTGGGACGGTTGGCCAAGCCAACCCACCAATAGTTAGACGAAACAATCAGGATGGAGGAAATGACGGACGTGGATGCAAGTACAAGGATTTCATGGCATCCAAACCACTGTGTCTTTCTAGGATCCCAACACCGGTGGAAGTTATGGACTGGATCTCCGAGATGGAGACAATGTTTGAGAGTTGCGAGTGTTGCAACAGACAGAAGACCGCTCTCGCGGTTCCTCTGTTAAAATATGGAGTACTGAGCTGGTGGAAGCTACTAGCTGATTCAATACCTAAGGGATGAAGCTAGTAAGATGTCTTGGGAGGATTTTCTGGTGCAGCTGAAGATGCAATATTGCTCTGAGCAAGATCTTCTGGAAATCAATAATGAGTTACAAAATCTGAAGAAGGGAAGAATGAGCGTTACAGAATACGCTGCAAGCTTTATGGAAAATATGAAGTTGGTTCCTTACCTAGTCCCAACTGAACTCTCCAAGGTTAACAAGTTTGCCCATGGATTACCAGCAGACTTTGGTCCAATGGTCAAGCAAGCAACCACTTTGAAAGTCGCCATCTGGGCAACAAGGAATGTTGAGACCTAGATTAGGGAAAAGGGTCTGGAGAAAGCTGAAGTTGGCGAGAAAAGGAAGCATGAAGGATCTTCAAAATCCAACAAAGAAAGGAAATTCCCAAAGACTAAAGACGGAGGAGGAGGTGAAGCCAAGTGGTGCGAGAAGTGTAAAAAGAAGCACTTCAGGAAATGTAGCGAGGAGGTGACTTGCTACAAATGTGGAAAGACAGGGCATTACGCCAGCAAGTGTGCATCCAACAAGAAGGTGTGCTATGGATGTAGCAAAGAAGGTCATATATCTAGGGACTGCCCAAATAAAAGCGAGGCAGCAAGGCCAAACACACCACCAAGGCCAAGGGCATTCCACATGATCCTCGACGAAGCGGAAAACAACGCAAGGAACCAAGGATGAGAAATCCATACCTGAAGATCGAGTTATGAGGTAGCCTAAGAGATAGAACAATATGATGTAGCCTATTAGAGGCATAGTCTAGGGTGAACTTGAACACCTATGTAGTAGTTTCAAGAAATAATAAAGCCTTCGTTTTGTTATCTGATGTGTTAAACTGTTATGTGATTTTCTTGCATGATGACTTGGAAAAGTGCGAGACAATACTTGGGACGAGTATAAGTAGGTGTGAAAAGTAGTAGATGTATATACTACCGGAAGCATAGGACTCACGCTTGGATCAGGGAAAGTCACAAGGTTACCGAGAAGCTAATAATTGATACCATTTTATTCAAATATGTCGTTACCAATGTTTCGGTAAAGACTAAGAAGATGATTGTTATTCCGACCTTAATGGTCATATCGAATTGTGTCCGACTACAATAAGTATGTTACGTGGTTTAGAGAACCAAGTTCGATGTAGCACCCGACTTAAGCCAGAAGGATTAATCAAAGCAATCAGTAGAAGTATCACGACGGTTGCTAGAAGTGCTACCTTTTAATATGTGATTAGAAAATGAAGGAAGGTATAGTTTGTCCTGGAATTTGACTCTAAAAGACCTGAGTCCAAGCAATGCATCATAGACTCAAGCAATGCATCATATGATGAGAGGTCATTAGAACATGACCCATCGGTCTATTATGATAATCGAAGGAAGAAACTTATCTCAAGTTTGTTAAAGAAGGAGTCTCCAATAAATATCGAGATCGTGACATGAAGATCATGACTGAAATTCTAACATGAGATAGAGAGCGAGTCCAAGATCGGGCACCGCCTGCAGTCAGGAAGTCTTAGAGTTAGATGCTCATTCGAAGAAACATCAACGTTACGATTATTACTTAATATGAAGAGATAACGTATTGAGTCATCATGTGAGCCCTGTTTCGTTGATGATTCCTGAACGTAATCATCCTAAGGGGGAGATAATTGTAACACCCGTAGATCCGGACTAGTCAATTTAGAGAAAATAGGGGTCGAAAACGAACTTTCGACAAAAGATTATTTAGAATAAATAATCTTAACCAAGTTGTAGTATATGTTACAAGGTTTCCGTACATATAAAGAACGCCGAAATCCAAGTTATAACGAAGAAGTTATGGCCCATCGAAGTTTTACGGCAAAACCGGCATGGCACCGGGAGACGTAAATAGTGAATTTACGATGGATGACTTTTTAGCCTTAGTGATCTAAACCAAAGTTGCAGGATATGTTAAACCGAGAACATCCATAAAAAGAACGCCCAAATCTGACTTCGTATGAGGAAGTTATGATTTTTCTAAGATTCGGCTTAGCAGTGCACGACCCGAAACTCGAATTTTAGTTCGAGCGGTTTTTGGCTTACGCAACCTTAATGAGAGTTGATCTCATTGATAGGAACTCAATGGTAAAAAGATAGACGAAAACAGATATCGTATGAAGGGGTTACGAATTCTTCGCGGTCATTTAGCAGTCTAAACTCCTCCTACTGTTAAATTTGAGATTAGTCCAGAATTAGCCGATGGAGTCTATATGAAATTTGTAGATCTTGTTTTTACCTACGCGTGGATATAAAGAACGTCGAAAATGGATTTAGTATGCAAAAGTTATGAATTTTTGAAAATCGGCTGATTTCCACTCTGTTTGCAATGCCACGTGTCAGCACCAGGCTCTGTCTGGCTGTAGCCAGCCAGGCTCATGACGTGAATATCAAAAATTCATGACGTGAGTGACCCTCCAGCCTCCTATAAATAGAAACGCCCCTCTCCTTCATTCCTCACACCTTCACCCTTCATTCTTCTCTCTATACTCTCTCTCTAAGCCCCGAAACCCCCCGAAAAGCCTAGGAAACCTCCCTAGCACGAGGCCTAAGCCCCGGAGCGCCCAACGGCTCCGAGAAGAAGATCCTTTCGGCTCGGGAAAGCTGCTCCAGCAGCGCCCGGTTTTGAGAAAAACCCGCTGTAAGTGAGCTATGCCTATCCTATCTTTAGTATAGCTTATGTTTTAATATAGTAACGTTATTATGAACTTATAATGAGTATTTGGGCTATTATTATGAGTTATATTGAGAGTTATTTAACGCTTATAAAATAATAATAATAGTCAGACTATTAATTTGTCGCAGTTATCCTTAGACTAAACCCTAGTGGTATTGATACTAGGTTTTATCGAAGGAAATTGTTTTGAGAGTATCGAAGCGTTGTCCGAGTGCTGAGTCACCACCTTTTAGGTGAGTGTATAGTTACTTTCATCTTATACATAGATATGAAGTATTTTATATAAATTACGAGCTATGTGTGCATATTATCTGAATACTTGATGTCTATGCTAGATGAACGATTTTATACACGTTTTAAACAATTTAAACTATATATGTATTTTATATCTACGAAAATGTTGGGATAAAACAGGGATAGATATAATAGACGGAATATGAGTTGGACGATGAGTTGAGAGGTGTTATAGACCATGAGGTGAGGGTAAGAGGTGAACGATGTGAGAAGCCTTTTCCCAAACGATGGCCCCGTCATTCAGCAGAGTATGGATGAAAACCACGAACTATTCTATACAGTCTCGTGGAACACTAGCAGGCTCGCAATTTATATGACTAAGTCCAGTCCGATGTCATTGGCCGCATACCAATAACACCAGACTGGGGGGACTTGATGATATATGGTCCATTAGCATGGCCTAGACTGCTCCAGCGCGCCAGCCTGGCCTGGCGCGCTCCTGCCAGCCCTGCCTGGCGTTCGCTTACTAGCCTTGCTGGGGACTCCCTTGCCAACCTTGCTGGGGACTCTCTCGCCGGCCCAGCCTGGCGCTCCCTTTCCATCCTCACTGGGGACTCTCCCGCCGGCCCGACCTGGCACTCCCTTGACAGCCATTCTTGGTGCGCGCCCGCCAGTTCTGCCCGGCGCCTCCGGATGGCTTTGCCCAGCTCCTTGCTAGTTGGGCCCGAATTGGGCTGGCCAAAGGATTGGCCTAATTCCCCTTGACCTAATTGTCCACTATAAATAGAATAATGCCTCCTCCATGAAAGGGACCTTTCCCTAGACTCTTCCCCCATGTCTCAGCCGCCACATTATACTCTGCCCGGGTGGCTCAGCCGCCACCCGCCGCCGTCAGCCACCATACACCTCCACCAGTGCCAAGATGGTTCTCTCCAGCTATGAAGGACCATCTCAAATCTTCTAGCTGATCTAACTTGATCGTCGGAGTCCGCTCCCGGGGCACAGTCCCTGGGACGGCTCTAACGTATCTCTCTGATTGTGACTAGCAGATCTCCGCCGCAGCAGAAGACCAAAAGACTCGTCGGAGGCCGATGTCGCATCATGGTGGATACAAGGGTAGGCATAGAGAGACCGAGGTCGATCGATGAGGTCCCGATAGTGCGTGAGTTCCTGGATGTTTTTCCCGAGGAGTTGTCGGGTGTGCCTCCCAAGAGGCAGGTAGAGTTCCGTATCGATTTGGTTCCGGGGGCAGCGCCTATCCCCAAGGCGCCCTATCGCCTTGCACCTCCAGAGATGCAAGAGTTATCCTTGCAGCTTCAGGAGCTGCCAGGGAAGGGGTTTATACAGCCGAGTAAGTCGTCGTGGGGAGCGCTGATCCTTTTTGTTAAGAAAAAGGATGGTTCACACCAGATGTGCATTGATTACCGGGAGTTGAACAAGCTGACGGTCAAGAACTGTTACCCCTTACCGAGGATCGACGATTTGTTCGATCAGTTTCCGGAAGCGTCTTGGTTTTCCAAGATTGATTTGAGGTCTGGATATCATCAGATGAGGCTGCGTGATAAGGATATCCAGAAGACAGTGTTCAGGACTCGTTACGGGCATTATGAGTTCATGGTGATGCCTTTCGGGCTCACCAATGCACCGACGGCGTTCATGGATCTCATGAACAGGGTGTGCAGGCCGATGTTGGATCGTTCGGTGATCGTGTTCATTGATGATATATTGGTGTATTCGAGGTCCAGAGAGCAGTATGAGGAGCATTTGAGGGAGATCCTCAGAGTTTTGAGATCGGAGAAGCTTTACGCCAAATTCTCCAAGTGTGATTTCTGGTTACGGGAGGTCCTGTTTCTAGGGGACCTCATCAACCAGAATGGGATATTGGTCGATCCGGCCAAAATTGAGGCGGTGATGGGTTGGGAGGTGTCGAGATCCCCTTTGGAGATCAGAAGTTTCCTGGGGTTGGCCGGATATTATCGGAGATTCATTCAGGATTTCTCCAGGATTGCGGTTCCTCTCACCAGGCTGACCCAGAAGGGCGTGGCTTTCAGTTGGGGCCCGGAGCAGCAGGCCTCATTCGAGACACTGTGCCAGAGATTGTGTGAAGCCTCAGTGATGGCCCTTCCGGAGGGAATGGAGGATTTTGTAGTATATTGTGACGCGTCGATATCGAGACTGGGTGCAGTGCTGATGCAGAGAGGGCATGTGATAGCATACGCATCGAGGCAGATGAAGCCTCATGATACGAGGTATCCTACTCACGATCTAGAGTTGGGGGTTGTGGTGTTCGCCCTCAAGATCTGGCGTCACTATTTGTATGGGTTCGGTGTACCATTTACACGGACCACAAGAGCTTGAAGTATCTGATGATCAGCCCAACCTGAACATGCGTCAGAGGAGATGGTTGGACGTGGTAAAGGATTATGAGTGTGAGATCCTGTACCACCTGGGCAAGGCTAACGTAGTAGCCGATGCCTTGAGTCGCAGGGCAGAGAGTGCCCTTTTGCGAGATGTTTGTATGATATTGATAGTGATGACTCCGGTGTTGGGCACCGTTTGGGAGGCCCAGGTGGAGGCCATGAGACTAGAGAACCACAAGCGAGAGCGGGTGATTAGGTATATATCAGAGTTCATTGCCGATAGTCGTGGGCTTATGACCTTCCAGGGCCGGATTTGGGTGCCATTTGAGGGTGGGGCATGTGCCATTTTGATGGAGGAGGCACACAGGTCGAAATTTTCAATCCATCCCGGGGCCACTAAGATGTATTTGGATCTGAAAAGAGATTATTGGTGGCCCTGTATGAAGAGGGATGTGGCTTGGTTTGTAGAGAGGTGCTTGACCTGTCACAGGGTTAAGGCCGAGCACCAGTGTCCGCATGGCAAGTTGCAGCCGCTTGAAGTTACCCAGTGGAAGTGGGAACAAATTTCCATGGATTTTATCACCAAATTTCCGAGGACTGCGAGAGGCGTCGATGCAATTTAGGTGATCGTCGACCAGCTGACGAAGAGCGCTCATTTTCTTGCTATCAGTGAGATCTCTTCCGCAGAGAGGCTGACAGAGGTGTACGTGAGATAGGTGGTATCACGGCATGGTGTACCAATCTTGATTGTGTCAGATCGAGATGTTCATTTCACTTCCTGGTTCTGGAAGAAGTTCCATGAGGAGTTGGGTACTAGGCTGCATTTCAGTACCACTTACCACCCGCAGACGGATGGACAGAAAGAGCGGACGATTCAGACGCTCGAGGACATGCTTCGAGCATGTGTTTTAGACTTCGGAGGGAGTTGGGACACGTATCTGCCTTTGGCTGAGTTTTCTTATAACAACAGCCACCATTCGAGCATTGGTATGCCTCCCTTTAAGTTATTGTATGGGAAGAGGTGTCAGACTCCCATTTGTTGGGGAGAGGTAGGGCAGCGAGTGATGGGCAGCACTGAGATAGTGCTTCATACGACAGAGTAGATACAGCAGGTTAGACAGAGATTGTTGATGGCCCGGAGTCACCAGAAGAGTTACGCAGATAGGCGTCGATCCGAGCTCGAGTTCCAGGTTGGAGATTTTGTACTCCTGAAAGTGTCTCCTTGGAAAGGAGTGATCTGATTCAGGAAAAGGGGCAAGTTGGGGCCCTGGTACATTGGACCGTTCAGGGTTATTTCGAGGGTGGGCAGGGTAGCATATCGATTGGAACTGCCTGCGGAGTTGAGCCAGATTCATGATACCTTCCACGAGTCTCAGCTGCGGAAGTGTATAGCCGACGAATTGGCAGTGGTGCCATTGGAGGATATCCAGGTGGATGCGGGTCTGAATTATATCGAGATACCGATCGCGATTTTGGACCGGAAGGTCAAGGCTTTGAGGAACAAGGAGGTGTCATTGGTTCAGGTCCAGTGGCAGCATCAGAGAGGGTCCGAGTTGACTTGGGAATCGGAGTTAGAGATGCGGGAGCAGCATCCGGAATTGTTTTCGGCATGAGACTTCAAGGGCGAAGTCTGGTTCAAGTGGGGGAGAATTGTAACATCCCGAAATCCAGGTAAAGCTAGTATATCCTTCCATTTTGTCAAGTTGTCAAAAGTGGTGTAAAGTCTAAATAACGGATCTTACCAAAGATCAATAGCAAACACAATCACACAAAGCAATAATAGAAGCGAAAAGAGAATAAACCAAAGTTGCACACGTTTTATATCAATAAACGTCTGGTACAACTCAATGGAAAACCGTGAACAATGATGACATCAACAACCACAAAAACGTATGACTAACCCTCTATTTATAGGGACTACGACCGAGAAGATTTTATGGTCGTAAGGTGTTTATGGCCATAAACTCATTACAA
The DNA here is from genome assembly GCF_002870075.4 of Lactuca sativa. Taxonomy (NCBI): domain Eukaryota; kingdom Viridiplantae; phylum Streptophyta; class Magnoliopsida; order Asterales; family Asteraceae; genus Lactuca; species Lactuca sativa. Next base: position 236,056,149 of record NC_056624.2, on the reverse strand, counting down.
CCATAAACCAACCAAAAACTCACTACTAACACACTCCCTACTATTACATTGTAAAGCCTAGACCAAACCACTAAATTAGGCCCTTCAATCTCCCCCTTGGTTTGGACTAGCTCAAAGTTAACCTTTAGTAACTACCATGACGTCCGCTTGCCCCATTGCCCCATTCCACCTCCGTTTGTTAAGAATCTCAGCAACCATAGTTGTATACACCTTCGCATCATCTTCAAAAGTATCCTCTGCAACTAAAATCTGAAAGTTGCTTAGGTGATGAATATCCCATTTTCGAAATTGTAACAAATCTCTTCGATCGTAGAGTTGAATGCACCCATTCTTGAGCTTGATGACTGCAGCGGAAGTAACTTCATCAAAGACCCAACACTCCATAGAACTTAGAGATCCATCTTGATAATGTTGAAGAATAGGGAACTGTTTGACCTGCTTGGTTGCGGGCCACATCACGACTTGCAAAGGCTTATCAGTTTTAGGATCAAGGATATCAGAATGCTCTTCTATAACAGACTCTGTAGTATTCATGGCTGGAAACCCTTTCTTAACTTGATCTTCAAGGAAGTGCTTAAACCGAGTCGCCTGTGGATTGTTTGTGAGATTAGAGAAAGGATCTCGAGATAATTCTAACAAATCGACCCTAGTCCATGAACTGAAATCATGACTATCTCTGTAGAGCTCAGAGTTACCACTTTTCCTTAGCACTATCCACATCTCGAGAGGATCATGAAATCCCCACGAAGAAATTCCCGACCTATCACCGAAAGTATCTTTGAATCGAACGACTTCAAGATCAGTCATTGTAATCGCAGGTTCATCCCAAGAAGCATTCTGATTAGGGTTTCTTTTAAACAACAGTTGCCCTTTCTTAGCTGCTTCCTCTTGTGCTTCGCGAATGGTTGCTGAAACATGGGGAGCTTGACGAGGCTCATCTTCAACACGATTAACAGCTCCTGATGTTTGACCAGTTGGCAAAGAAACCGGAAAAGCTTGAACATGTAGATTAATCTTGTATTCATCAGCAGACATCTGGTATTTATCACCGAGGTCTTCCTTAAGTTTCTTCTTCAGCTCAAAGTAGCTTGAAGTCAAGAGATTGAAGTGATCTTGGAGATCGGAAATTTGTTTTGACTTTAGCTCTTTGTCCTTAGTAAGATCAACAACTTGCATACCAAGGTTTAAATTATCAGATTGAAGCTCAGACACTTGAACACTAAGCTTTGAATTTTCAACTTGAAGATCAGACACGCGAATATCAAGCTCAATGTTTTTTTTGACTCAGCACTGATATCTCCTTCTGTAGCCCTGAGATAGTTAGGTTATCTCCTCCAGAACCACCATCCCCTATAGCAATACCTTTACCGCGAGGAGATGGCATTAGAAGTTGCTCCTCAGCCATATGCGTAGCTAATTTCACAGAAGTCTCATCATGATCGGATCTAGGAGGAGTAAACCCTGGTGGAATAGAGGAACCACTAATCTCAAAAGTAGTGTCTAGACCCACAGAAAAAAAGTTTGGTTGTGGTAAGACTGGGAGTAGTAGTAGTAGTAGGTGGTACTGGGAGGCCGCTAACGAGACTTGCAATTACATCACTCTGCCTCAGATCCCTTCTTTGTCTTTTCAACGGGGGTTGATCAGATTGTGTCATTGCAAAATCACTCACAAATGGCTCTAAGGTAGGAGGAACAGAAACAGAAGGGGAACATCCCATAACCGTCTCCATTGGAATGGAAACACTTGCCATTTTACCTAAAGTATGGGTTGTAGTTTCAAAAACTTCATTTGACTCCCTTGTCTCAGTTGTTGGAAGGACAACATCATCGACATTGTTAAAGATAGTGTCAAGATTCTCATTTGACACCAAGTTAGCACTGCTAGCTAGAGAAGTTGTAATGTCATCATGATCAAAACCAGAGAGATCAAGATCATCAAAGGAATCATTGTTGTCGCCTTCAACATTTTATGCAAACTCCACGTGCATTCCTGAATCATCACCTTGAGCAAGATTAGACATTTCGCCATGTTCCTCAGCCACATTAGCGTTAGGGGTAGGAGTATCTTCCTTCTCAGTACTTTCATCCTCAGATACATCAATAACAATGTTGTTTGGAGTTGACTTCTCAGAAGATGCAAGCTCAGAAGAGGCCTAGTCAGATGAACCATAAGATTCTGTAGGCTCATTTAGTTCAGTGAACTTTCCAAACTTTCAAGCGGGTATTTTCCTTGAAAAATAAACTTTCCTTTTCGATTCTGTTTGATGAGTCCTACAGTGTGAGGACCCAATGATTTCATATCCAGAACGTCACCTTCCTTTCGCACATCCGGAAATTGAGCCTCGATGAACAACTGAATGAATCTAGGATACAACAGGAAAGTATCCCGAGTTGAAGCTCGAATGTTGACAACAAACTCATCCAAAATGAATCTCGAAAAATTGAACTTTATTTCTGCGGCGAGAGAAACAATGGCACCGGTATTCCTTTGAGAAATCTCATCTGCTCCCGATCTCCTCCCTGAAATGCAGCTAATGAATACTTGTGCTAAAAATCTCCAATATGGATGTAAAAGTTTCTTTAAAGTTGGAGGTGAAGTGCCTTCATTACTCATTCTCCTCAGAATTCTTTGAGTGTCTTCAATTCCAATCTCCGTGGGGTAATTAGGTTGATCATCAATCAGCAGCGTCTCTCTGATAAAACTTTCATTAATCACAATTTCACGACCTTGAACTGTAGCTTTAATAGTAAAATGACCGGCATAACTCATATCCATGCTTGCAGTCGCCCAGAATTCTCTGATTAAAATCTGATAAACAACAGGATTTGCTGTAATAGCAGACGCCAAACAACACTCCCGAAGTCTGTGAATCATTGATCGAAGATCCGAATGAACAGCTGGAGGATCCGCAAGGACAATAGCAAGATTGTGCATATCCGCAAATTTCAAGTTCGCCATTTTCCTGCACTCAACCATACTAAGTAAGACACGAAAACATGCCAAACGAACAACCAAAATATTTAATTTATTATTTTGATCCCCAAAAAAAATAATATTAATTATTTTTATTTAAAAATTTGGGTCAAAAATTAAAAAAATATTCATTTAAATTAAATCCAAATTTGGCAGTCAACACAAGTTCACGGACAACACCAGTTCACGACCCAAGAACAGTGTTTGTGGCTGTAGAACTGTGTTTACGGTCGATGAACACAAATTTCGATCAAAACATGAAAAATGCATTTAATTAAGAGTGTACGATCGCAAAACAACACAATAATCAATCGTAGTTTGCGGCCGCAAGCAATTCGTGGTTATACAGACGTTTACGGCTCAAGAACAGGGTTTGCGGCCCAAGCCTGCGGCCGTAAACTCAGTCGCACCCCTTTTTCTCAATTTCTGCTCAAATGACACAGTGAATCACACAATAAACTGCATATTTCTGATCTAGAACTCATTACCTTCGAGACTAACGGATTAGATTTGCAAGATTTGACAATTTTTTTTGATGAGAGAGAGAGTATATGGGAGGTTTGCGGCCGGAATCTTGAGAATGAAGGAGATTCCGACGGTAAACTCCTTTTTATACCCTTTTTACCATTTACCTGATAACGACACAGTATTGAGTAGAGTCCAAGACAGTCAAAAATTTTAAAACCAATTCTTTTTGAGGATTTTTACTAAGGTAAAAAAAATATAAAATGAAATTAAAAATAAAATTAAAATAACAATAACAATAAAAAATTTAATCATGTACAATAAAATAAAATAAAAATAAAACTTATTAATTTTAACAGCTAAAAATTGAAATAAAATTAATTAAAGATAAAAATAAAAAATAAAAATAAAATAAAATAATTTAGCTTCAACTAAAACATAATCTCAAAAGTTTAACTACTGTGACTGAAGTTGTGACGCTGGGATCAAAGTTGTTGGACAATCTTATTCCACTTATCAGTACCCTTATCTTCACATCTTCGTCTGATCGATCGCCAGTATTGTGGTCCACTTAAACACGAAAAATTTGTGACAATTTTGGACAATTTACCAATGACATGATACATGCATATATCTAATTGTAACTTTATTATCATGATTGGCCCTAATTCTTAAATAAATTTTTCTTAAGACCATTTAACTGACTACAACCAGGGATATTGTTGTCCACCTAAATCGAGCAACGAGATCTACAGACAATCTGCATGTGTTCAATTTTAAGTGTACTAGAACGTGTTTCCCGCTTCCTGATATGCCCCAGCCATCAAGAACTTCCAGAGTACTCCTTACACCGGGTGAGCAGACAAACATTCAGAGAGAGGACAGATTCAGATTGCTATTACTTATTGTTTCAGAGGGGTTGAGAAGTAGAAGGTTGCATATGCTGTGTACCAGGTCAGATTGGAAGTCACGCAAAGGAGACAACATATGGCTAACAGATAAGAGGAATTTCATATATATAACATGCAGAGAAATAGAGTTGCATATGTTGTGTACCAGGTCGGATTGGAAGTCACGCAAAGGAGACAACATATGACTAACAGACATAAATAAAGAAAACGATTTTTTACAGACCTAATTTATCGGAATTTACCAGTCACCCCATCCAACCGGAATTAAGGATAGAATCCGCACATCGAGGAAAAGTGAATCCACAGTTCTAGATACAGGTTATTTAATATGACCGGTAGATTCCCATGTATATCTCCCTGCTCAACCTATCCGAGCGTCGTGAAATCAGGTTAAACGGATCTAACTAGGTCAAAGTTTGTCAAGTCCTTAAATTCATTAGGTTCAACTCTCCCTAGTCAAGTCCATTTAAAATCTTTCGTGCCTACCAACGCATCGAACGCAGAGCGTAGACGATTCAACTTAGGTACGTTACGCCGATTCAGATTGCCCGTTATCACTTGCTAATTTCATTTCCCATCACAACACCTACAAACAAAACTATCAGCAATATTTTTAATTTTCTGAGTTTTTTTATTGTTTTTGGATTTTTGAATTTTTAATTGTTTTTGGATTTTTGATTATTTCTCCCCCTAAATTTGTGCATGAGTGAGAATAAAAATAAAAGAAAATGAAGTGCGCAAATTTAATCTATCCTAAGAAAATAAAAAATAGAAAATAGAAAAAATAAAAATAAAAATAAAAATTGAAAATTGAGTTGAAGAAAAGAAGAAAAAAATAAATAAATAAAACTTAATCCTCAAAACGAATCATTTTCAGAAAGCCTACAAGCACATCGACACGAGCTTTGTTAAATGGCTTTGTGAACAGATCTGCCACATTATTATCAGTGTGGACCTGTTCCAGCCGGATTAGCGAATGTTCATAACAATCTCTGATGAAATGAATTTTAATGTCGATGTACTTGGTTTTAGAGTGTTGGACTGGGTTTTTGGCAATTTGAATAGCAGCTTCGTTATCACAATAAATGGGGGTTTCTAGATAATTCAAACCGTAGTCCAACAGTTGATGTTGGATCCAGATAACTTGAGAGCAGCAAGCCGATGCAGCAACGTATTCCGCCTCCACTGTGGAAGTTGAGACAGTGTGTTGCTTCTTGCATTGCCACGAAACTAGTCTGTCACCTAGGTATTGACATCCTCCCGAGGTTGATTTCTTGTCAAGCTCACAGCCTCCATAATTACTGTCAGCAAAAGCATAAAGATCAAATTTAGAATTCTTCAGATACCAAAGACCCAATTTTAGGCTCCCTTTGATATACCGAAAAATTCTTTTGACAACAATAAGATGTGAAAGTTTAGGATTAGCCTGATAACGTGCGCATTGACAAACTGCAAACATGATATCCGGTCGGCTTGCAGTAAGATACATCAGCGATCCGATCATCGATCGATATTGAGTCTGATCTACGGATTCGCCTTCAGGATCTGGAGTCAGAAGAGGTCGTTTAACCATTGGTGTTGAAGCAGACTTAGCATCGTGAAACTCGAACTTCTCAAGAATATCCTCCACATACTTGGCTTGATGTAGCAGGATTCCAGTTGAATTCTGTTTGACCTGAAGCCCCGAAAACATGGTCATTTCTCCTAACGAACTCATTTCGAACCGTTTCTTCATTACACCTTCGAATTCTTTGTAGAGCTGTGGACTGGTTGACCCAAAGATGATGTCGTCAACATAGATTTGCACAAGAATTTGATCATTTCCGACATGCTTGATAAACAAAGTCTGATCAATGGTCCCACGTGAATAACCATGCTCGAGCAAATGCTTTGTTAGAGTTGCGTACCACGCTCGAGGAGCTTGATATAACCCATATAATGCCTTGTCTAACTTGTAGACATGATTAGGAAATTTTGAGTCAACGAACCCAGGAGGTTGATCAATGTAGATTTCTTCCTTCACCTTTCCATACAAGAAGGCAGTCTTCACGTCCATTTGATACACGGTAAAGTTCATGTAAGAGGCATATGCTAGAAAGATACGAATAGCCTCCAGGCGAGCTACTGGAGCATAAACTTCAGTGTAATCAAGACCCTCGACTTGTCAAAACCCACGAACCACCAATCGAGCTTTATTTCGCACAATAACCCCTGAATCGTCCTGCTTATTGCGATAAACCCATCTTGTGTCAAGTGACTTCTTGCCCTTTGGTAACTCAACTAACTTCCAAACACCGATTTTTTCAAATTGATGCAGTTCCTCATGCATTGCATCTACCCAACTGGGTTCATTTAGAGCCATTTCAACATTCTTGGGCTCTATTTGAGAAATAAAGCAAGAGTAGAGACACATATTAACATCTCCACTCTGACTTCTCGTTTTAACACCGTCACCCAGCTGACCAATGATGTTATCGATCGGATGATCGCGTTGAACTCTTAAAGGTATCTCTTGGCTGATATCATTGAGAGAGACAGGAAGAGTGTGAATATTGATACCTCCTTCATTTGATGATTGAGCCGTTCCAGAGGATTCTGCCACGAACTCACTAGAAATAAATTCAGGAAAGAGTAGTTCCATAAAGGTTGATGAGGTTGAGGAAGCGTCATAGGGCATGAACTTTCTCTCTATAGGTGTAGATAGTGTAACTTTAGCATCAGGGGTATCATTTTGGACTAGAGATTTAGGACTATCAAGTTGCGCAGATGACTCCCTCTCTAGTGAAGCAATGAACTCCCCCTCAGGCATAGCAGAGGACTCCCCCTTAGACATAGCAGAGGACTCCCCCTCAGATGAAACCGAAGACTTCCCTTTGAAAGAAGAAGGGGATTCAGATGGAGGTCTGTAGACAACTTCTTCGTCTTCGTCTTCAGAAATCTTCTTCAAACCAGAAACACATCCATATGAGCCACTCGAAGACACATTTATTGATTTGAATAGCAAGGTGAAATCAAACAGCCAATCCGGACCCACTCTAGCGTCTGTCTCATTTTCTTCCAACCAAAGCACGTCATACAAAAGGAGTGCCATCTCTTGATAATAACTCGATAGCTCCATGTGGAAACACCTTCTTCACTAGAAATGGACCATCCCATCTTGACTTTAGTTTGCCCGGAAAGAGTTTGAACCTTGAATTAAAAAGCAACACTTCTTGCCATTCATGAAAGTCTCTGCTACCCTTGATTCTTTTTTCATGCCAACTCTTGGTTTTTTCTTTATAAATCAAGGAGCTAGTATAAGCCTCATTTCTAAGTTCTTCAAGAGCATTCAATTGCATCAACCGGTTGTTTCTAAGTTCAGCCATATCAAAGTTGCACATTTTTAAAGCCCAAAATGCTTTATGCTCTATATCCACCGGTAAGTGACATTGCTTCCCATAAACCAGCCTATATGGTGTAGTACCAATAGGTGTTTTGAAAGTTGTTCGGAATGCCCAAAGTGCATCATCTAGTCTATCCGACCATTCCTTTTGATTGCTACCCACCGATCTCTCCAAAATTCTCTTTAATGCTCTATTTGTCACTTCAGTTTGCCCACTAGTTTGTGGATGGTAAGATGTAGAGAATTCATGGGTTACCCCATATTTCCTTAACACCTTTTCTAATTGATCATTGGCAAAATGAGTGCCTCGGTCACTTATAAGGGCTTTAGGAACTCCAAATCTTGAGAATAACTTCTTTAAAAAGCGCACCACCACCCGAGCATCATTAGTTGGTAAAGCTTGTGCCTCCGCCCACTTAGATACATAATCAACCGCCACCAAAATATATTTGTTGCCCTTTGAGGTTGGAAATGATCCCATGAAATCGATCCCCCATACGTCAAATACTTCGCACACTTGAATACTATGTTGTGGCATTTCGTTTCGGGAGGAGATGTTTCCCGCTCTTTGACATGCATCACACTCTTTGACATTTTGGGTAGCATCTTTAAAAATTGTGGGCCAATAAAACCCAATATCAAATATCTTCTTTGCCATGTAATGTGCTCCATGATGTCCACCGGTGGGCCCACTATGGTAATGCTCCAAAATTTCTCTGCTTTCATTCCTGAATACGCATCTTCTTATGATTCCGTCCGCACAGCTTCGGAAAAGATATGGCTCATCCCAAAAGTAGTATTTTATTTCCGAAAAGAATTTCTTCTTTTGTTGGCAGGTAAAGTCTTTTGGGATGTACTTGGTAGCTAAGTAATTAGCTATGTCCGCAAACCATGGCTCCTCCCCCGTGGTCACCAAAATGTACTCGTCCGGGAAATCGTCTCCAATTTTATCTTCTTCCAATGCTTCCAACTGTGGGTTTTCTAGCCTTGATAAGTGGTCGGCCGCTACATTCTCCATTCCTTTCTTATCGCGTATCTCGATGTCAAATTCTTGTAGAAGTAGAACCCAACGTATCAATCTTGGTTTTGCATCATGCTTGGCAAATAAATACTTAATAGCAGAGCGGTCAGTAAAAACAGTGGTTTTAGATAAAACTAGATAAGGGCGGAATTTGTCAAAAGCATACACCACTGCTAGTAATTCTTTTTCAGTTGTGGTGTAATTTTCTTGGGCCGGATTCAAAGTCTTACTTGCATAATAAATGGGTCGAAAGTGCTTATCAACCCTTTGACGAAGGACAGCTCCTAATGCAAAGTCACTAGCATCACACATTATTTCAAAAGGTAAATTCCAATTCGGGGCAATAATGATCGGGGCATTAGTTAATTTTTCTTTCAAAAATTCAAAGACATCTATACACTCTTTAGTAAAATTAAATGGTGCATCTTTTAAAAGAAATTGTGTTAGAGGTCTAGCTATTTTTGAAAAATCTTTTATGAAACGCCGGTAAAAACCTGTGTGTCCTAAAAAACTCCTAATGCCCTTTACATTAGTCAGTGGAGGTAATTTAGCAATTGTATCTATTTTTGCCCGATCCACCTCAATTCCCGATTTGGAAACTTTGTGGCCCAAAACTATACTGTAACACCGTAAATTTTCAAAATAATTTTTTATTTTCAAATCACATAATGTATCACATCACAAATCAAAATCCATAATCAATTCTGTTTTCCAAAAACAAATCCCAAGATCTCTACATATAAAAATCTCCATCAGTGTGTGTGTACGTGTCAAGCTGTCGCCTTCCCACGGTCCTCGCTGGTACCTGAGACATCAAACATAACAACTGTAAGCATAAATGCTTAGTGAGTTCCCCAAAATACCACATACTACAAATACGCCACTCGAGGCTAACCTGACCCTCTGGTCAAGATGTCTCAGCGGGACCTTCCAGTCCCGCAGCTCGTCGGACCCTCTGGTCCAGTCATAGCTCATTGGGCCCTCTGGCCCGATCTGAATCGTTGGACCCTCCGGTCCGGTCTATATAGTCATATAGCATACAAATAACAGATAGCATACAATCTCATAAATAGCACATAATCTCATACATAGCACATAAGACCCTCTGGTCAACTCATAATACCACTCAAGGTAACGTATAGTGAGAAGACTCACCTCGCGTGTCTCGGTAACTCGTAAAGCTCTCAACCACTAGTGCTCGATCTCCCGAGCTATCGTCCTCCTACAACACAGGTGTATTTTTACTTAATACTACTTGACTCTGGCTGACTAATACCACGAAGTCAAACCAGTCAACACTGGTCAACAGTTAACGGTCAACCCGACTCGCCGAGTCTGGCGTGGACTCGCCGAGTCCCTACAGGAACCCGATTCCCTCTGAATCTCTTCCAATTCACCGAGTCACTCACCCGACTCGGTTACACAGTCCCTGATCCGAAGTCTCTGAACAACCCGCACCAACTCGCCGAGTCTGGGATTGGACTCGGCGAGTGCACTCTATGCACAACCTCAAACAACCTTCTAAGGTCAGATCCACTCTAGTAACTCATAGATCCAGTCCCTTTAAGCCTATTGACCACTTAAAGTCCGAGTCTTGGTGCTCATTAAGCATCAAATAGCTCATTAATGGAGGTTTAGCCTCAAATACATAGATCCCAATCTAAAACCTCCATGGATGCACATAAAGCTTAGTCAAGGAGGTGCTCTGGACCTCTATGGGTCTAGATTCAGAGCCATAACTCGCCAAGGGACCATGATGATGCTAGATCTAGCCACAAATGGGTTCAAAAACCCTAAATCTATATGAACATCACAATAACAAAGAAGGATTCGAATAATACCTCAGATGTGATGTCCTGGACCTTAGTTCTTCAAGAATCCACCCCTCTCTTGCTTCCTATTGGCTAGATCTTCTCTTCCCTTGCTAGACAATAACTCCAAGAATCAACAATGGCTCCTTCCCTCACTTGAATCACTCAAATGTTCTAGGGTTTCACTCTGGGGACTAATGAGCGCAAATGACGGCCATAAGGCCCTTTAAATAGGCCACAAACCCAAGAAATTAGGGTTTCATTAAACGACGCAGACTCGCCGAGTCCACTAAGGCGACTCGCCGAGTCCAAGCATCAATCCGGATGAGAACCCGCGTCTTAACTCGGCGAGTCTATGCACCAACTCGCTGAGTCCCTTCACAAAACTCAAAATAAAAAGATTAATTAATGTACCTGAAATCCCGGATGTTACATATACCCTCTTTAACCATAAAGTGACATTTCTCCCAATTAAGGACCAAATCGGTCTTTTCACACCTTGCAAGCATTAAATCGAGGTTAGCAAGACAATTATGGAAAGAAGATCCAAAAATAGAAAAATCGTCCATAAATACTTCCATGAACTTTTCCACCATATCGTGGAATATGACTGTCAAACACCTTTGAAATGTCGCAGGTGCATTGCATAACCCAAAGGGCATGCGACGACAGGCAAAAGTTCCACTCGGGCAAGTGAAAGTGGTCTTTTCTTGGTCCATTGGGTCTATGGGTATTTGGAAGTAACCGAAAATCCATCTAAAAAACAATAATAACTATAACCGGACAATCTTTCAATCATTTGATCTATAAAAGGCAAAGGAAAATGGTCTTTACGAGTGACATCGTTTAGCTTTTGATAATTGATGCACACTCGCCAACCGGTTACCGTTTGTGTCGGAATAAGCTCGTTCTTCTTGTTTGATATGACCGTCATCCCCGCATCTAAAAGCTTGACTACTTCCTTCTTGACCACTTCTTGCATGTTTGGGTTCAATCTTCTTTGGTGTTGCACTACCTGCTTTGCTGCTTCTTCCAGGTTGATATTGTGAGAGAAATAAGAGGGGATTATTCCCTTGATATCGGTGATACTCCATGCAATGGCACTCTTCCTCTTCTTCAAGACTTGAACTAATTCTTCTTTTTCAGATTTAAAGAGGTCAAAAGCTATTATAACTGGTTTTTGTTGACCATCTTCAAGGAATGCATACTCCAAGTGATCTGGTAGTGCCTTGAGCTCAGTTTTTGCGTTCTGCATGCTGAACACATCGAGTACAGGTAAGGGACTCGTCGAGTCCTCTTCAAAATTCGCGATTCCTCGGGATTCTTCAAATGAACTCGACGAGTAGGTCGAGTCTACTCGGCGAGTAGGTTGCTCCATAGTCTTCATTAATTTATCATAATCAGCTTCTTCCAACAGTCTCTCTATTTCCAGTAGGTCTTTTTCAACATCAAGTTCTTCAGTAAAGGTGATGGTGGACTTGTTTGGATCTTCATTATGCCATTCCTCCATCAATTCATCCAACATATCAATTAAAAATGTTGTGTCATCACTATGCCTTGCATGCTTCATGGCTTGATCAACTTTAAAAGTTACTGAATCATCCCCCACCCATAGAGTAAGTTTTGAATCTCGCATGTCAGCTATAGTACTTGCTGTGTTAAGGAAAGGTCTTCCAAGGATGATCGAGACTTGAGGATCCGCTTCCATATCTAGAATTATAAAGTCCGCAGGAAACACGAATTTATCTACCTTCACCAGTAGATCTTCACATATTCCTCTTGGAAATGTGACTGTTTTATTTGCTAAGTGGACTGCCATTCGGATTGGCCTCGGTTCTGGGAGATCTAGTTTCTTGAAAAATGAATAAGGCATGAGGTTTACGCTTGCTCTTGAATCGGCCAAAGCATGAATGGTGGCCAAATTCCCAAATTGACAAGGCAATGTTAAGCTTCCCGGGTCACCCTTCTTCTTTGGTAGCTTGTTCAACATGGCAGCTGAGCAATTCTCATTAAGAACTACTTCACTCACTTCTTCCATCTTCCTTCTATTAGTTAGAAGCTCTTTGAGAAACTTGGCGTATTTTGGCATTTAGACAACCGCTTCTATGAATGGTATGTTGATTTGAAGAGCCTTTATGTGTTCTAGAAACTTCTGCTAGTCTTCTTCATTCTTTTCTTTCTTAGCTCTGGCTGGATATGGCAATGGAGGCTGAAATGGCTTTGCAGGAATCTGATTTTTCTGGTTAGGTAATGGACTCGTCGAGTCCATATTCTGGACTCAGCGAGTAGGGTCTGTGTCCAGCAGATTTTGACTTTGACTCGGTTTTTCTGCATCCTCCTTTTGTGACTGCTTGGGCTCTTCATTCTGAATTGGTGCCAGAGGGGTAATTATCTTCCCACTTCTATTTGTCACAATATTTATATGTGTGCCTCGTGGGTTGTTTTCGGTTTTACTAGGAAGTTCTCTCGGTGATCTTTGATTAATTTGTTGAGCAAGTTGCCCCAGCTGTGTCTCAATGTTGTGGATAGAGGCTTGCTGATTCCTAAGCATTGTTCTTGTCTCTTGTATTGCAACATCATGGTCATTGTGTCTTTTTTCTGAAGCAGCTACAAACTTGGTAAGCATCTGTTCCAAACTTGGTTTTCTTTCTTGTGCCGACTCCTCCTTTTGGTAAAAACCTCTTCCTTTTTGTTTAAACTTCTCCTCCTTAGCCCTCTTGTACCCATCATAAGGAAGCCACTCTTTCTTGGGTTTCCTCCAATCTTCATCATATCGGTCACCACTTGAGTAACATACTTGCACCTTCTTATTCCCATTCTCGTCCAAGTCACAATCTCTAGTAAGATGAGGTCCATTGCAATTCTCACAACCCACCCGAATAGCTGAAACAACCCAAAAATACGACCCAAAAATTTCAATTTTTATCATAAAAAAAACATGAAACCAAGTATCTCATAACAACATCATACGTCGCGTGTTTCAAAAACCATGATAAAATACCGAGAGAAAGAAAACTGTATCACAACTATATCCAAACATATCAACTAACGGAATCAACTCCCAGGACAAAAACTGAAGCGGTGGTGTGTGCGATGCCATCATCCCGAGCTCTTCCCTTTGCTTGCGGAAGTACCTGAAACCAAAACTGAAACCGTAAGCACGAAGCTTAGTGAGCTCCCCCAAACTACCACGTACCATACAATACATATAAAGCACATACTAGGCCTTGCCCACTGCATCAGACCGAAGTCTGGAACTAGCTGCATCGGACCGAAGTCCGGAACTGACTGCATCGGACCGGAGTCCGGAACTGACTGCATCGGACCGAAGTCCGGAACTGACTGCATCGGACCGAAGTCCGGAACTAGCTGCATCGGACCGAAGTTCGGAACTGACTGGGATCTTGTCCCCTATATCGGACCGAAGTCCGGAACTGGCTGATCATGGCATAGCATAACACATGTCAACTAATATAAACACATATACTGCATACTGCATCGGAACAGAGTCCAGAAAACATAACACAAACATGCTTGAATCACAAAGACATCAAGCACTCTAACTACTGCATCGGACTAAAGTCCGGGACTACTGCTAACTAAACGGGTCGGCATTGTGGCCGTAGACCCGTTCCCACTGAAAGGAAACTCACCTCGTGAACTGGCTGCTGTATGAATGGCTCTGGAAGCTAACTGCTGCTGCTCTGGTATCTCCCTGGCTACAAATCCATAAACACACTCAATCAAATGCTACACACTGCACTGGGGTAAAATAACTCTTTTACCCTTGGTCAAAGTCAACCCACAGTTGACCTGACTCGCCGAGTTGGGCCGCCAACTTGCCGAGTCTCTAGTCTCACTTCTCAACCCTACTCGTGGCTACTCTTCGAGTATGGTATCGACTCGACAAGTATCCTCTCGATCTAAGAACTCAGACAATCTGCATCCGACTCGCCGAGTCATATGAACAACTCGACGAGTTGTTCTTGAGCTAAGAAGATTGCCTTGGACTCGCCGAGTTGTATGAACAACTCGTCGAGTCCCTCCATTACTGATTTTGCCCTCCAACTCACTGAGTCCACTCTACTACTCACAGGCTTCCACTCGACATCACTCAAAAAGGGGAAAAACGGGACTCGCGACTTGACTCGCCGAGTCATTCTTCTGACTCGCCGAGTCACATCCATGCAGCTACTCTAAACTCGATTTTGCTTGAATCCAACGTCTAAAACTTATAGATCTGGGCTTCCTTAACTCGATTAGCACGTAAAGATTCTATCTTTATGTGCCCAATAGCGACCAAGAAGATAATAAGGCTCAAAAAAGCATAATAAAGGCTAGATCTAGGGTTCTTATGCAAAGCATCTCCAAAAAGGCAACAGATTCGGGCTCTACAACTCCTAAATGAACAGATCTAGGGATATCTCGACCTATTAAGGCATCCATACAACTATAGGGCTTAGAAAATGCATCAAACTAGCCCTATAAGAGTTCTAATGGAGGTCTAAAGCATAAAACAGAAGGAATCCGAGAAATACCTCCATGAACTCTGATTTGTCTTTGCTCTACACCTTTTCTCTTTGCTCCTTTCTTCTTCTTCTTCTTCAAGCCTTCAAAATCCACACAAAAGCACTTAAAACAATAAGGAATGGATTAGGGTTTTCTCACAGCTCTCTGAGGGTGAAGGAGGCGAGTTTGGGGCACATAGCATTGCTTAAATAGTGAGCAACCCGGGGATTTAGGGTTTCTTCCAGGCAGGCAGACTCGCCGAGTCCCGAATATGGACTCGTCGAGTCGCCGACTAACACGTGCACGAAAACTCGACCCTACTCGACGAGTCAGGCCATAGACTCGCCGAGTCCCTCAATAAAACTTCTAAATAAATGCCACGGAAGCAACATACTAGAGACGGGGCGTTGCAATTCTCCCCCACTTGTCTCAGACTTCGTCCTCGAAATCTGCTGCGGCTGAATCTGCAAATAACTCCGGGTAATGCTCTCTCATTTCTTCCTCAGCCTCCCACGTCCACTCAGACCCCTTCCGGTGCTGCCACTGCACCTTCACTAACTGAATTGCCTTGTTCCTCAAGGTCTTTGTCTTCCGGTCCAGAATCGCGACTGGCCTCTCAATATAATTCAGGCTGCTATCAACCTGAATATCCTCTAGGGGAACAACTGCTGACTCATCCACCAAACACTTCCTCAACTGAGACACAAGGAAAGTGTTGTGGATCTGGCTAAGCTCTATAGGAAGATCCAACCGATAAGCAACCCGACCCACTCGGGCCAAAACCCTGAAAGGACCAATGAACCTGGGGCCCAGCTTGCCCCTCTTCCGAAACCTGATGACACCCTTCCAGGGTGAGACCTTCAGGAGGACCATATCGCCCACCCGGAACTCCAAGTCCGAATGCCTCCTGTCGGCGTAGCTCTTCTGCCGACTCTGCGCAGTCTGTAGTCTACTACGGACCTGCTGAATCAACTCGGTCGTCTTGAGCACCACCTCTGTGCTCCCAACGACTTGTTGATCGACCTCGCCCCAACAAATCGGGGTCCTACACTTCCTCCCATAAAGCATCTCAAAGGGAGGTCAATTAATGCTCGCATGATAACTGTTGTTATACGAAAATTCCGCTAACGGAAGATACGTATCCCAACTGCCACCGAAGTCTAGAACACATGCCCTGAGCATGTCCTCGAGAGTCTGAATCGTCCTCTCGCTCTGCCCGTCCGTCTGAGGGTGAAAAACGGTGCTGAAATGAAGACGAGTACCCATCTCGTCGTGAAACCGCTTCCAGAATCTGGATGTAAAACGGACATCTCGGTCTGATACTACCGATACCGGCACTCCATGACATGCCACGATCTCACGCACATAGATATCGGCTAACTTTTCTGCTGATATACTCTCCTGGATCGGGATAAAATGAGCACTCTTCGTCAACCGATCCACTACTACCCATATCGAATCTACTCCTCGTGCGGTCCTGGGAAGCTTGGTGACAAAATCCATGGTGATGTCCTCCCATTTCCACACGGGAATGTCTAACGGCTGCATCTTGCCGTGAGGCCTCTGGTGCTCCGCCTTGACCTTCCTGCAGGTCAGGCACCTCTCAACATACTATGCGACATCCCGCTTCATGCAGGGCCACCAATAATCGGGTCGAAGATCTCTATACATCTTCGTCGCCCTTGGGTGGATAGAAAATCGAGACTTATGAGCCGCATCCATCAACACCTGTCGTACCCCACCCCAGTACGATACCCACACTCTTCCATGAAGTGTCAGCAATCCCCGACTGTCATAATCAAACGAAGATACTCGGCCCACTATCCTCTCACACTTTTGCCTCTCCTCCTTGAGGCCCTCAACATGAGCCTCCCTGATCCGTTCCAACAACGGAGTAATCACTGTCATCCTCAAACACAAATCTCTGATAGGGGCTGCCGACACTTTGCGGCTTAGGGCGTCGGCCACCACCTTGGCCTTCCCTAGATGGTAAAGGATCTCACAATCATAATCCTTCAACACATCCAACCACCTCCTCTGCCTCATGTTCAGACTCGGCTGATCCATAAGGTACCTCAAACTCTTGTGATCCGTGTAGATAGTACAACGGACCCCATAAAGATAATGCCTCCAAATCTTGAGGGCAAACACAACCGCCCCCAGCTCTAAATCATGGGTAGGATAGTTAGCCTCGTGAGGCTTCAACTGCCTCGAGGCGTAAGCTATCACATGGCCTCGCTGCATCAACACTGCTCCCATACCTGTGATTGAGGCATCACAGTAGACTACGAAGTCCTCTACTCCCTCTAGCAAGGTAAGGATCAGAGCCTCGCACAATCTCTGCCTGAGGGTCTCGAACGCTGCCTACTGCTCGGGCCCCCAACGAAATACCACCGACTTCTTAGTCAGTCGGGTGAGCGGCACTGCTATCTTGGAGAAATCCTGAATGAATCTCCGGTAATACCCTGCCAACCCTAGGAAGCTCCGAATCTCAGATGGAGACTTCGGGACCTCCCACTGCATCACGACCTCTATCTTGGCCGGATCCACCAAAATGCCCTTCTGGTTGACGAGGTGACCAAGGAACTGCACCTCGCGCAATCAGAACTCACACTTGGAGAACTTTGAGAAAAGTTTCTCCCTCCTCAAAACTTCTAGCACCTCCCTCAGGTGCTCCTCGTGCTGCTCCTGCGTCTTGGAATATACCAAGATATCATCTATGAATACTATCACCGACCGATCCAACATCGGCCTACACATGCGATTCATGAGATCCATGAACGCGACTGGGGCATTGGTGAGCCCAAATGGCATCACCACAAACTCATAATGACCATACCTGGTCCTGAAAGCAGTCTTCTGCACATCCTCATCCCTAACCCGCATCTGATGATACCCGGAGTGTAGATCGATCTTGGAGAACCAAGACGCTCCCTGAAGCTGGTCAAACAAATCATCTATCCTCGAAAGTGGGTAACGGTTCTTCACCGTTACCTTATTCAACTCCCGGTAATCTATACACATACGATGCGACCCATCCTTCTTCCTCACAAACAGGATCGGCGCTCCCCAAGGCGAACTGCTCGGCCGAATGAAACCCTTGTCTAGCAGCTCTTGCAGCTGTGTAGACAACTCCTGCATCTCAGGGGGAGCTAGGCGATACGGTGCCTTGGCTATCGGAGCCGCACCAGGAATCAGGTCGATCCTAAACTCAACCTGCCTCTCAGGAGGTATCCCCGGTAAATCCTCGGGAAATACATCCGGGAAGTCTCGCACTATCGGAACATCATCAACTGCCGTCTTGCCCTTCTCCCGGGCATCCAAGACATAAGCTACATAACCAGCGCAACCCTGCTGAAAATAGCGCCTCGCCCTTGCGGTGGAACAAAAGGTCGGTCCGCGCTGTGGCCTCTCACCCTGAATCACTAACTCTTCCCCACTGGGAGTGCGAACCCTCACTAGCTGAAGCTCACAATCAATCACCGCCCCATTGGGGCTTAGCCAATCCATGCCCACAATAACCTTATTCCCTCGCAGGGGAATAGGAACCAGGTCCACCGAAAACTGCTCGGCAAACAACTGAAGAGAACACCCTCTATGCACTCTGGCGACCCTCACGGTCCTGTCATTTGCTATCTCAACCTCTAGTGGACAATCCAGCTCCCCTGGAGCTCTGCTAAATCTCTTGCTAAGCGCAAGCGATACGAATGATCGGGTAGCCCCCGAATCGAATAATACCATAGCAGAAATGTCGTTCACAGAGAACGACCGCGTCACCACATCAGGAGTCGCTCGCGCCTCCTCTGCTGTCATCTGAAACGCCCTACTCTTCGCCACTGGTGCCTCGGCTCGGCCCTGCCGGCCATCTGTAATCCTCAAAGTAGCAGGAGCAGGTGCAGCCACCTTCCCTACTGCAGCTAAACTCGGACACTGGGACTTTTTATGTCCCCTCTGATTGCACTTAAAGCAAATCAGATCTGATGCTGCAACGACAGTAGCAGGGGCCGTACAATCCCTGCTCAAATGCCCAGTCCGACCGCACTTGTAGCAACCGGAACTCCTTGCCTTGCACACCCCCTCGTGTAATCTCCCACACTTGCCACATCGACCGTGGCTCTGCTGACTCCTGGATCTGTGATCAGAAACCTTGGGCTTTTTGCCCGAACTTCCTGTACCCGAAACCGCCTCCGGTTTCCTCTTCTTCTCCATCTCGAGATCAATCTCCCTCTCCCGAGCCCTAGCAATCATGTCATCCAGCGTTTTACAGCTGGACCGACTCACAAACTGACGGATATCGCTCCGCAACATCTCATGATAACGGGCCTTCTTCATTTCCTCATCGGCCACATACTGAGGAACAAGAAGAGCCCTCTCCCTGAACTTGGGGGTGATCTCTGCCACGGTCTCTGTAGTCTGGGTGAGGTCCTAAAACAAGAAGAGCCCTCTCCCTGAACTCTTCTTTCATCTTGGCCCATGTAGTGATGGATTCGGAGGGAAGTGACTTGAGCCAATCCTTTGCGGCACCTTTCAATGTAACCGGAAGCATGCGAAGTAGCTGAGTTTCGCGAGGCACGCTTGGAAAATTAAAATAATCAGCTACATCATTGACTTCATCCAAGTGTTTGTAAGCATCTTCGTGGTCTTTTCCGTAGAAGAGGATCTCCTTGAGTAGAGTAAGAATGTGACCCTTAAGCTCAAAAGTGGCAGTTGCGGGAATTGCGGGTTGCACAAGTCCTGGGCCTCTATCATCGTGTATCCTCTTCTTCCATTCCCCCATGGGGACTTCATCGATGTTAGCCATGAGAATTGCTAATTCGTTGTCGGAATCGGAATAGTGCCCAAATGTAGGTTATTCTTCTCATTCGGTTTCGTACTCGGTGTCCTCTTTGATTGGGTCTTCGCTTGCTAAAGAGGCGCTGGATGATCCTGATTTGCTGCTCTTCTTCTTCCCAAAAACCGCCTTCAAGCCAGACAAAGGCGACTTCTTAGGTGTATTCGAGCTTTCAACGTCTTTGCCTTTGTTTTTCCTCAACGCAAATTCCGGGTCTTCAAAAGGGGGAACCAGTGGAGTGTTGGATCCTCTGGTCATGAAAAGCCTGCAACAGAACAATAAAAATGCGTAAAAAGAACAAAAGATGAAACATAACGAAAATAAAAATTAAACTGTCAAACAGCAGTGTACTCGCCGAGTAGGGTCGAGTGCACTCGGCGAGTAGACCGTATGAAACAAAAAAATTAGACAGATTTAAATAAAACGACTAAAAACTAATAAATACTAAAACCTAAGTTACTTACTGAATTACTAAAAATTTAACTTTGTGCAAGAAAAACTCACACAAAGGATCGATAAAATTAGGAATTAGATTTAATTTTTGAACCGTTCCCCGACAACGGCGCCAAAAACTTGATGTGTGTAAAATGCACTGGTTTTATTCCTACTTTAAAAATATAAATTTAGCACACAAATGCAGTGAACCAGTCTTTTAGTGGTATAGTTGGATAAGTAGGGTGTCGAACTCAAGGGAACGGAAATTAAACTAATAACTAATTTTAACTAAGCAAGTAATAAAAGTAAAATGTTTTTTCTCTAGTTTTACAAGACTAGAAACTTAAACACACCACCTAAAAAGTAATTAACTAAACAACTAAAAACAAGCAAAAATTCACCAAATTTAATAAAAGGTTTCTGTTTAGGTCCAATCAATTCACTCCTATGGTTAATTTTATGATAAAGTTATAAATTAATTGTTATTGGTTACCAACTATAATGGTTAGATTCGCATTCACTATTACTAACCCGTAGAAAATTAATCAATTCAAGCAGTGACCAATTGTTTAAACTAATTAACTCCCCAGTTCAATTATTTGGATTAAATAAGATTTGTAATTGGTTAATCAAATTAGTAATTCAACTAACCTCTTGTTTGTTGGTTTCTCAAACAAGCTCACACGTTAATTTACCCATTCTCTAATTAATCATAGTTTCATATTCACTAATCCTAGGCATATGATGAAGTGTTCACATAAAGCATATGAGGTTAACAATTAAGAGATGTTCATGCAGCCTAATTGTCTTCCAATTAACAGAAAATAGTTATGGTTAACGCATAAGGTTCTTTAACAAACTTAATTTAATAAAATCACCAATAATCAATCAATAAAAGTAATAATCAAACCATAGGAGTAACTTGGTTTTTCCTAAACAGAAACTATGAAAATTCAGCTCATGATTACAATAGAAACAAGCTCAAAAACGAATTTAGCTAAGCTAGACATGATTCAATCCTAAGATTAAGTGGAAAATTTAACCTAATTCGCCTTGAGTCTTCAAGAGATCAAAGATTAGGGTTCTTCAGGTCTCCAAAGGTTTCTTCAATCGCAGGTTATCCTCCCAAAAAGCCAGAAAGTCCCCCAATTCGGAATAAGATCCTTTATTTATACTTATCTCAAAATAGGGGCAACTCGGCGAGTAGTTCTCCAACTCGTCGAGTTCCTTTGTTAAATCCGTGTGGGGTAAGGATTCTAGACATTACTTCGCGAACATTCTTCGGAACTCGCCGAGTATCTCCAGGTTTTCTCTTCTTTCTTCATTCTCCAGCTTCTAATTGCTTCTCCTTCTTCCCTTTTGCTTCCAAGTATGTCTTCTGGACTGAAAATATAATTTAGACCTTATTAAGTACCTTTTGCTCATATTATGCAAATAATTAGCTAAAAATTAATGAAAACCTATACTAAACATATGGCTAATTACACACATATCAATAGAGATGGTCCGAAAAAAACACATGGATAGTCGAAACAGAAAAATAACATAGAGATATCGAACACCAAAAGGCTTTAGCTCAGCGGTATCAAATGTTGCTCTCCCATATTGAGGTTGAGGGTTCACGTTTCGCTATGTACATAGGTGGATTTAATGAGTAATTTTAGGAGTAGATTAGATTTGTCGTTAAAAAAACATAGATCTAAGGAACGAAAATATAACACAATGATAGTCAAAATAAAAAATAGTACACATGAATAGTCTGAATGAAAAACATAACACATAAATAATCCAAATAAAAAAGATAACATAAAGATAATCCAACCAAAAAAAGCAACACAAAGATAGTTCAAACGAAAAAAATAACTCAATAATAGTCTGAATGAAAAAAACAAAACAATGATAGTCTGTACGAAAAAGAATAACACAACGATAGTCGGAACGAAAAAAATAACATATTGATAGTTCAGATAAAAAAATAGCAATGATAGCCCGAATGAAAAAAAAGCATAGAGATAATTTGGTAAAAAAAATAACATACAGATAGTTGAAATGAAAAAAATACTAACACAATACTGTTTAAAAAAATAATAATAACACAAGAATAGCTCGTACGAAAAAATAACAAAAAGATAACCCGAATGAAAAAAATAACACCGAGACAGTCTCAACGATCAATAAAACAAAAAAATAATAATAATAATAATAAAATAAGACACAAAAAAAAACAATACAAGTAGCAAATTGAAAAAAAAAAACCCAAACAAAACTTAAAATTAAAATGAAAAGGTTACATAAAAAAGTTTCTTTTTCTTTTATTAAACGATATATTAGCATTTCCTTTAGCTTTTCAATGGCAATATGTATTATTCACTCTACTTAATACAATATTAATAACCAATATATAAACTAAAAAATTATATTAAATAAAATACTAATTACCAACTTACATTTAGACCTTGGGGGTGGGGGATGATGTATATAATTTCTTTTAATCAAATGGAAGGAGTGATGTCATAAAAACCACATTTTTTTATGACACATAAGAGCCATAGATGCCATATCATTTATATCATACAAAATGTGATTTTTTGCCACACACTAGGGGTGTGTGTGTGTGTGGGGGGGGGGGGGGGGGGAGAGAGAGAGAGACTTGAATGCTTAGTTCCCGAGTTTAAGAAAAGAAACGAAAAGAAAAGAAGAGAAAAGAAAATGAAGGAAAAAAAATTCTTTTGTGTTCTTGAATTGAAGAGAAGTGAAAAGAAAATTAATCATTTTGTTCTTTCTTTCCAAATTATTCCAAATTACAAAGAAAGTTAGAAGGGAAAGTAATCATTTCATTTCCCTCCACTTCCTTCTTTTAATGAAACTTGGAAACACTAGTTTTTTACTTTCTTCTTATTTCCACCATTCTCCTTTCTTTTATCTTGTTATGGGCATCCACAATGCATTGAACTTCATAGAATTCAATGGATTGCCACATTATCTTTCTACAATCTATACAACTTTATCATTTTTTTCCTACAATGCATTGAACTCCACAAAGTTCAATAGAATGTTACAAAATGTAATTTATATTAAATATTTAAGAATTAAAAACTTTTATTTTTTCCATCGAAGAGTTCAATGACCATTGAACTCTAAATCCATTGAATGTTAAGGTTGCATCTCACAATGATAGAGTTTCATCCATTGAATGACACATAGACTTGCCACCTCATTCAACTATCTCATGAAACTCACCATTCTGGATGCTCTAAGTTGAACCGGGAATGAGGTGGAAGGAAGTGAGTGAAAAGATTAAGTTCATTCGGTTTCCTTGTACAAATAAAAAATAATTGAGGTTTTTTGAGCGGTTTGAAAATTTTATTGGACTTATAAATCATTTATTTTTTATTATTTTTTTTCTAGTCCCGATGAAAGTAGTCAAAGACTGTTCTTTTTTTTTTTTTTTTTTTTTTTTTTTTTTTTTTTTTTTTTTTACATAAATAAATTTACTTAACTCGAGCAGACCGTCGATGGTCTCGTTTTTTAGGGTTACAGCGAGTCGGTGAGGGAGGTTAGCGTTTTTTCTTTTCCTCGGCATTCAAGACAGAAATATGAGCACCTCGTCTAGAGAGTATTCTCCAGATTGGCTTCGTAATGCCCAGGTTTCAGTTTACCTTCATTCGTATACATGATGCTTATATATAAGTACGAATCATTGTTATCTATTATGTTTCTATATCTTCTAGCCTCGGTCACCACAAGTTTACGTATAATCTTTTGAAATCGTCCAAGTAACAATCCCAATTGTCATCCATGTACGTTAATCAGAAAAGTTGCAGGACGAGTGTTGTAAATTCCTAGAAAAATGTCATGGTTGGTACTATTTTGGATATGCGGTATCATAGGGCTATGGTGGTTGTGCTGATGTGCTTTTTTTCATTTCATAACTGATACTCTAGATGTTAATTGTGATTATGCGTCCGATAGGCATCGATCATATAGTTCTGATTCTGCCCTTGGATTTCAAGTATTTTCAGGGCTTAAATTCTCAAGATTGTATAAAGAATATAGTACAAGCTGTTAGTAATGATTCAAAGATTAATGATTCTTGTAGCTAAAGATGATATATTACTGATTTACTTGCAAATTGGGCAATGCCCTGGCAATCATGGCTGCATAATGTGCTCAGCTAGTTTCACATTGACTTTACAAGTTATTGTTGGGCTCTATGACAGGCACCAACAACATCAATTTTGATGTTGTCCTCGAGTTCTGAATCTCTTCCGGGTGGTAGTGATGATGATACAGATGATCGGCTTCCTATAAGCTCTGTGACCAAGAAAACATCAAAAGTGAAGTCTCCAAGTAAAAATCTGAGTACGAAGAGGAAGGGGCTTGGTGAAAATGAAGGTAAGTGTTGCTATTATCTAAGGTAACATTTTACACGAATCTTAAAAAAAAGGTTATAAAAACTTGTGAAGATAAAGAAATTACTACTTATTTGTTATTTTCTTTTTCTATATATTGTGGAGGTATTCACATTCTGATGTTTGTTATGTTATTTATACTTGTTACAATACAGGTAACAAGGGGAAAGGGGGTAAATCTCCAGAGAAAGTGAGAACCTATGAACCAGTATTAATTTATTATTATTTTTTGTAATGATTTCATTTATCCTGAAGCCAGCTGCATCTAGGTATTGTGAAAATTTTGTAATTATTTTTTGGTAATCTGCTTAGTAAGCCATAAGATTACATGACCACTTGGCCTCCTTCCTTTTTAACTAGAGAGGAACTTAAAGTATATTCTAAGATTTAACAACACTAAACTTGTATCATGGCTTTCACTTACTCTTTACTTTCTGTAAATTTACTTAGAAGTTACATTTATATGTAAGAGAGTTTTTATAAATGAAGCTGGTATAGTTAATTGTAAGTGTTATTTATGTGATCAGAAGCCTAAAACACCAGTTTGGACGTTGCCATCGGATTTTGAATATGAGTTGTCTGAGCATGATCCAAAGGAGGAGGAGGAGGAGGAGGAATTGAAGACGAGGCTAAAGATGGAAGAAGATATGATGGAGACACAAGGGAAACAAGGTATGCAATTAGAGTTTCAGATTAAAACAAAAAAATCGTGTCCTTCTTTCTCTGTTTGGTTTCTTAGGATACTGTTATACCTCTGATATTAGGCAAATAAGTTAGTTAGGGGTAATATGGGAAATCATCAAATTAAAGAGTATCTTATTAGTGGGAGGGGCATTTTATAGTATTTAGCTATTATGTCAGACAGTATAAGAAGAGGGTAGTGGGCAGGGAGGAGGAACTATCTTTTGTGTGAAAATTGGAATTCATTCCTATTAGGAGATTGGCTATCTCGAATCAGCTAAACTATCTTCATTCTTGTAATCATTTGGTATTATCAAGTGTTTTTTTTAATCAATGTTAAAATCTTTGATTGTTTATGTGTTATTGAATCGATTCTTAGAATCCAGTTCATAACAAATACTTGTTGTTTGCATTGCTACAGAGAATGATGGAGATGTAAAGGTTTTAGAAAGACAAACAACTGAGAAGCAAACAGGATCTTATGTAATCTAAATTTCAACCAGTCCCATTCCCATCCCATGATTGTTATTTTATCAGTTAATTACAACAGTACACATGTCAATGTCATTACAGATTTCATCTTCGAGGTTGCCTTTGGTGCTTGCAGATAAAGTCCAACGTTCAAAGGTATGTTTGAGTCAATTAATCTCTGCAGACTTTGGGTGTACTATGTCCTTATTTAGTAGATCATGTAATGACACTCACGCTCACGGCAATTGTTTTTTTTTTTGTGTGTTTGGTAATTTGATAGGCTCAGTAACCGGCATTTTAAGTTTTGCAGGCACTTGTGGAGTGTGAAGGCGAATCCATTGATCTAAGTGGTGATTTGGGTTCTGTTGGGAGGGTGGTTGTTTCAGATTGCCCATCTGGCAATCAAGATGTACTTTTGGATTTGAAAGGTATGGAACGCATCATACTTTTTGTTAACTTCCATCAAATTAATTAATACTTTAATACATTGTAGTATTTTTCATTTCAGGAACCATCTACAAAATGACAATACTGCCTTCAAGAACTTTCTGTGTTGTATGTACCTACCTCCCCTAAACTCTATCATATTAATATTATATTATGGAAGACATCTCTTAACAAACTTATTCATTCTTCATCTTCAGGTTAGTTTTGGGCAATCAGAAGCCAAGGTTTGTTTTTCAATCCATTTTTTAAGGTTGAGCCAGCGATGGGTTAATTGAAATATCCTTTTTATCTGTCAGATAGAGGCAATCATGGATGACTTTATTCAGCTGAAGCCACAGTCAAATGTCTATGAAGCTGAAACCATGGTTGAAGGTGAGAGAGGAGTTGTTGTACTTGTAGGTTGTGTTTTTCATTTCCTGATTTGGCGTATGCATATATGTGTGTGTGTGGTAGGAACCCTGGAAGGATTTTCTTTTGATTCTGAAGATGAAGCTGCGAATCGTCAAACTGGCGATGAAAACAAGGGGGCTGATGCTGCTGATCCACAAACCAAAACCAATGGCAAAGGAAAAGGAAAAGCCGAGAAAACATCATCTGTATCTGTATGCCCTTCTTCCTTTTTAATATCATCCATCCTGTTTTCTTTTCTTTTGCTAAATTTTTTAGAAACTCCTACTCTGGATTCAGGGAGCAGCAAAAAGGAAGGCAAAAACAACTGCTGCCAAAAAGCCACCAAAGAAGGCTACCAGGAAAGCTCCAGCTGCAAAGAAATCCAAGGCAAAAAAATGAGACGATCCTTCCTTCTTGTTGTAGGTTAGATTAGAGAAAATGTGCTAGGCATTACAACTTAAAAGAAAAAGATTGTTTATATTGTAATTCTTCTACATGTCTGATTGATGATTTGTCGCAGTTTTATTATGCCTACATCCTTCATATAAAATTATAAATCATATCTACTAATTACATATTTAATGTATCGGCCTTAAGATGCAAACATTAGTTGTGTATCACTGCTCACTGGTGGTTTTATTAATCCCATTTTTTTTTCTTTTATATATGGATCATTTCTATAATTTCACTATTACGCTAGGACAACTCTAGTAATTTTATTTTATATATGGCCTATTTTTGTAATTTTGGTATTATGTACGGAATTTTTCTCTAATTAGGTTGTTACAGGGATTACTTATGTAATATCCTTATTACACAAGGATCATTTATGTAACTTTGCCTTGCATAGGAATAGCTATTATAACTTTATATTTCATGCTAATATTCATGACTTTTTCTTATCATTTTTGTCATTTTGACTTTTTCTTATCATTTTTGTTATTTTTCTCAAATACAAGGACTATTAGATAGTTTTATAAGGACTGTTTCTGGAGGGGTTATTGCTATAAAAGCCTCTAAATTTATGGAAAATGTTCGGTTATGCCTAATGTCTGTTTTTATGTCTACAGAAAATGAACGTTGCCCTTTTTTCCCCGTTTATTGCTTTTCATCGTCCCTTTTACCTATCGGTAATCCTTGCCAAGGGAGTTACCAAATGTCTCATTAAGCTGACATGGATGCCACATAACCACCATTACCACATCTACTTTATTAACGACACCCCACCTCTTCATACCACTCCTTCGTGAAAATGTCAAGTTCTTTAGCCAAATCAAGCTTCTAAGGTGGTTTAAGATGGAGAAAGAAGAAAGTAGTTACATATGTTTATCGAGATGTATGTAGTTTAGTTGTTGCACGAACAACTAATAACTATGGAAAAAAAAATCAGAGGTGCCCTATTTACCAACCAAGTAAACAACATAAATTTGTCATACTTTTTAATTTTCTCGAGAATCCCCCTAAAAAGGTATGTAATTTCTCCTAATTATTATTTGTTGTAGGCGGAAGGAGAGGACTACGATTTTTTAAATGGTAAGAAGAAGAAAATGGAAAAAAAACTCAAAAAATCACCACTCTCAATCAAAAAACCACCGTCTCACATAAATGAGGGAAAGTTGAAGGTCTTGTCACATAAATGAGGGAAAGTTGAAGGTCTTGCTAGAAGTAAGTGTAGGTTGTTAGTTCTTATTTTGTTCATGTTGAGAGTAGTAGTTTTGAAGATGTAAAATATTTGGGAAAGTTTAGAATGGCTATGTAATTGTTCTTTTGGTACTTGCAGAAATTATTTATGAAATTGAAAATATTTATGAAATTGTTTTAGAAATGGTATATAGTTGATTGCTCAAATGGTAAAGTATAATGTTGAAATTGGTAAACAGTAAAGGAAAAATGGTACAATGCAAAGTAACATGCTCGACTGGTATAATGTAAAGTAGCATGTTGTAATGGTAAAGGCAAAGTGTAATGTTGTAATGGTAAATGCAAAGTATAATGTTGTAATGGCCAGTTGTACAATGCAAAATACAATGTTGTAATGATAAAATGCAAAGTATGATGGTATAAGGCACCAACGATCAATTGTAAATGTAAACATAACATACCATAATTGTTGGGGGGGGGGGGGGGGTGACATTACATAAGAATTCATTACATAATGGTTTCCATTACAAAAGACTAACTATATAGAAGTGTGAGGCTCGTCAATACCTTTCCGTGGATATAAAGATCGCTGAAATGAAGAAGTTATGATTGTTTGAAGTTGGAATGGTTTTGGGCGAAAACCGTCACCATGGAGTGGTGAGTTGGGACCACGAGGTGGTGATCTGTTGGGCCCAAGCCTATGATTTTAGGGTTTTCAACGTATTTAAGCTTAATGTTCCACATTTTTTTTTGGCATTTTATCAACCTCCACCACCTCTAAGACCCCTTGGGAGAAACCCTAGCCTCCACCTTCAAGATTTGAGTCCATTCTCTCTCTCTCTCTCTCTCTCTCATATCTCCTCTTTTGGATGATTTTTATGATATTTTGATGAAACACAAAGATTAAAGAAGTTCTTTTGGTTGCAAGGAATGATGCTCCAAGCTTGGATCCATCAAAGGCACAACATTTCTAGACTATTGTAAGTATACAGTTCCAATCTTGCCCTTTAGTTCTTTAGATCTCTTCATATGTGGTTTTTGGCACTTTTGGTCCATTTTATGGGTGATCTTGGAATTAAGTGGACTCAAACACCTTTTGATCAGTTTGGAATGTTTCTTGGACCTCATAGACTAGGAAAATTATGATCTTTTGCCTTCTCTTTTTAGTCATGCAAGTTATCTTGGTCCTTTAGGTCTTTTTGGTACAATAAAGTTTAGATCTTGAAGGATTGTGGCATTATTATGGATAAAGTTGGAAACTTTATCCATCTAGACATCTTGTTGATTCAGATATGAAAGTGGGAGAATTAGACTTAGTGGATTAAGTTGAGAAAGATGTATTTTTGGTCCATTTAAGACTTAAAGTCTAGATCTTCGTGTTTTGGACCATCTTAATGGATAAAGTTGGAAACTTAATCCATTATCAAGCCATTAGGAACCAAATATGATGTTTAAGCTTTGTTCCTTATGAATTGAGCTCTTTTTGAAGAAAAGCCTTTCAGACTGAGGACCACGACACATCTAATGACGGCCACAGCGTGGTGGTAGGACTTAGCACGTTTGTTCTGTCTGGATGTGCCTACGGCGTGGTAGCAGATTTTGATAAGGGACTGGATTGAGTGGCCATGGCGTGACCACGACGTGGGTGCCAACTGGATTGACTTTGACCGTTAACTTTTGACCAGTTGACTTTTGGTTAACCTTGGGTAGCATGGAGTTTTGACTATGGTCTGGTATCAGTTTGGCTTTAGGAAGCTTGGGTTGGCTGATCTGTTGCTGAGGTAACTGTGAGCTTCTATTGAGTAGTTCATGTGAGTTTCCTTCACTATACTCGAGGGTCGAAGGCACCAGTGCTGACCCACTAGATTATGTTGTTAGGATAATAATTTTCTTTATGACAATTTCTTGTATTGCATGTATATGTTTGTTGTCTTTGAGACTCTTACTGTCATGATTATATGCTAGCTGTAGGGTGTGAAATAGACCCGATACTGGTTGAAAGAGACTAAATGGGTTGAAATACACCCAATACCAGTTGAAAGAGAGTGAAAGGGATGAATTAGACCCAATACTGGTTGAAAGAGACCGAAGGGGTTGAAATATACCCAATACCGGTTGAAAGAGACCGAAGGGGGTGAAATAGACCCAATTATGTTTTGACTGTTATGTATATATGGTATGGGGTATTTTGGGGGATCTCACTAAGTTTTGTGCTTATGGTTTTTAATTTATGTTTTAGGTACTTCCAGCTCAAAAGGAAGGGACCGACTTGATCGCAGCGCATCCGCCCATGTTTTCCGCATTATGTGATTTTGGGATTTTGTACTATGATGTTATTTCATAATGATACACTTTCGTTTGTTTTGACATGATTATTGGATGTTTTGAAATGAATTTAAATGAATTTTTTGTATGAATTTTTTGGGATGTTAGAATAAGTGATCAATTTTTTCTTCGTTCTACAAGATATCGTATGAACATAGTCATGGATTAAATGATCAACCTCATGTTCATTTGTTTGTTTCTCGGTCTCCGATTTTATGATCAAACTCGGACTACAAAATTGAACACATCAATTTAGTCCGGACCAGACCTGATTCTTATAGATCAAATCAAATCACCGAGGGCCCCACAAATATCACTTTTTCTGTTAAGGCAAAAGGAACGAATAAACTTTAACTACATAACTGTAACCTTTACTCACCAAATCATACATGACACTACATTTTATAACATCATGTTACTGATGTGTTTTTTCAATATCAATGCACAGCTGAATTGTAAATTACAACTTATGTATCTCCATTTGAAGAATAGAAGATATTATAGTATTAGAATTACTCATGATTGAATCCATGAAGTAATCTCTAAGCATGAGTTTATCCAATACTTAAATCCCTATTTCCAAGTACTCATGAATATTGCATCAATTTGTATGCAATGTCCAATCCCTATGAACAATCTACAAACAATTTCTTGACAGTCTTAATTCACTACTTACTTCAAAAAACATGAAAGACTGTGTAATTTTGAATAATATTCAAATTACTCAGGGAAGTAAAACATGCAAAGTGACAATAATAAATTAATTAACTATGGTATCTGTAACACATGCGTTTTCTCACTAGGCATTAATAAGATGATATACTTATAATGG
Organism: Lactuca sativa; assembly: GCF_002870075.4. Taxonomy (NCBI): domain Eukaryota; kingdom Viridiplantae; phylum Streptophyta; class Magnoliopsida; order Asterales; family Asteraceae; genus Lactuca; species Lactuca sativa. The sequence goes on along the minus strand of NC_056624.2, from coordinate 236,024,611 downwards.
TCAACAATTATAACCTTTATATGAAGTAAATAAAAAGAATTATTGAGTATTATGTGTTCTATGTGTAGTTATATGTAGTATACATGCTTATAAAAAGTAAAATTTTGATAGGTTTCTTATTAGCCTGTTCAAGTTTCACATTTGCCCCGTTACAGTCATAAGTGTCGTAAAAAGTAAAATTTTGATAGGTTTCTTACTAGCCTAAGCAATCTAAACGAAAGTCGTAGTAATCGTAAAACCGAGAGCATGCATATAGAGAACGGCTAAATTTGACTTCATACGAGGAAATTATGATTTTTTGAAGTTACAACGCAACAATGTAGACATAGAAATATAATTTTAGATTGGTTGATTTCTATCCGAAACAATCTAAACGAGAATCGAAGATCTCGTTAATAGGATTCCGTTGATATAAAGACTGTTGAGAACGGACGACGGACAAGAGAGTTATTAATTTTTAACAGACTTTAACAGTCTAAGTCTATTAAAAATATAACTTTAAAAAATAAATTCAAAATTAGTCGATGGAGTCTAAATAAAATTTGTAGATCTTGTCGATAACTACGTGTGGATATAAAACGCGTCAAAAACGGAGATCATACGAAGAAAATATAAAATTTTAAAGAAATTATAATATTTCACGCATAGTCGTGCGCACAGACAGAAGGCGCGACGCGCATCTGACAACCCATGAGATTGCGCGACACGTATCAGGTCAGGATAAGGCCAGGTCATCACCATACCGTTTACGCGGCGCGCCCAGACAAGGTGTGCGGCATGCAACTGCTTTTTTCGGGTATAAATAGCTTTCGAGGTTCAACACATTTCCCACACTTTTCACTTCTTACTCTCTCGAAATTCTCTGCGTATTGGCCCAAAATTTCCTCAATATTAGTATTCCGGCAAATTCGTGCGATCCTTGAGTGCCCGACTAGTAGTAGCCATCAAGTAGGAACTCTGCTAGTGTAATTTCCAGACTTCTGTCTAGGAAATCTCTGCAAGTTAGATTACACTCTATATTATTTTAGTGCAATTTATATTTATATTCACAGTCGTTATTACGAATTTATAAATAAGATTTTATGTGATTCCAAGTCATTATATTGATTGATATACTTACGAGGGTGATGTCTAGGAAATATTTAGTGAGATGTTTAAACTGGGATTTCCAAACAGTATATACTCTGTATACCGAATGGACCCTACCTACGATATGATCTTAATAGGTTGCTCCTTACTTGATAGATCTTGATGTAGACATTGAGATTGTTGAAGAAGCTAGACTATCATTAGTCATAAGAAATAAACTAAAACTTAGTAATAAATGAACCTAAGTCGCATTAAAGGAAAGGCTAAGTGCTGAAGCGAAGCGTTGCCTAACTTTCCAATCATTCACTTTAACAAGTGAGTGCATAGTTACTTTCCGTTTACACATAGATATAAAGTATCTAGATGATTAAATGCTATGTGTGCCTATTATCTAAATTACTTGATATCTGTGTTAGATAAATTATATGATTTTTACTTGATTTAATCACATATGTATTTTCTTATATATTATATAAAATATATTGGGTAGTGATGGGTGATGAAAATGATGAGAGGGCTTGACTAAAGATGGACCAGTCATCTAGTAAAGTAATGATGATGACCACAGACTATTCTAGATAGTCTAGTGGAACGTTGGCAGATTCGCAACCTGTAGGTGTTAATGAACTATTTCTTAATTTGATGTACTCTATCCCCCATGGTTGCCTTATTGACATATATTGTTAAAGGAATCCCCCAAGCAGTTTTCTCTACCCGTTGATGATGATGATCCTTAGGATAGGTCCCTTGAGATCAATATTTTAGGATTAATATGTGAGAATAATGGGAATGGGTAATCAAGAAAATTATTAGACGTGAATTATATAATTAAAAGAAATTAATGATCGTGACAACCTATCGTCATGTTCTGTTCATGGTATATCATGGATTTTGGGTACGTTGCCATGAATTGTTGGATTGTGAAATGATGGTCTATAGCAGTCTCGGGTTTGTTTCAGTAGTAGGTAGAACATTGAAGTGATTATCTATCTGTTCCAATTGTGGGTCCTTTGGTTTCCTTGTCGTCAGTTGGGATTGTAGAAGGATGTGGAATTGTATCAAGGGAAGTTACTTTGGATACGACGATCTTTGTCGAGAGTAGTAAAGTGCTTCATCTGGTTTGGGGTGTGAACACCCGGTAATGTTTGGTCATGGGATCTTAGTTCACCAAGCTCAGCATGGTAGTGGTTGGATAGGGAGAGTGTGGGATGGCTTGGTAATCCAAGGATCACGCGTTTATCAAGAAAGTAGATGAATCCAAGTGAGGAATGGTCACTTAGGACCGCCGGGGATAGCTCTAAGTGCGAGCTATTTTAGAATTTGTACCTATGTCAGGGGTTTGGATCGTGAGTGTGGAGCAGACTAACGTTTGGCCAGTGGGGCCTTGAATGGCTAATCGGGTGGTACGGATAAGATATTGTTATTTAATGATTAACTGGGAATGTCGGTCACCATGGTATCATCCTAAGTCAACTAGGGAGCAAGTTATGGCTGCAAGAGGGTTCAGGGTTAAGCAAGGAATAATGTTCTTTGGTTAGTGATGAGCATCAAAGCAAATGATGTGGATTCATGGCTAGGTTCAGGTCGGGGGTTGTGTTAGGACCTCTCTGCCTGTTGTTTTCTAATGAAGGCTTTGGGGTCTGAAGCACGACCCGAACACCTGATAGAGTTTGGTAGGCAGGGTTTTGACTCGCAATGTTTTTAGTTTGTGTGTGGTTGTGTGATATGTGCGTATTTAGCTATATATTTAGTATAGATTTTCATTATTTATTAGCTAATTATTTACATATTATGGAAAAAATGTACTTAATATTGTTCAAATTGTATTTTTAGTTCAAAAGTGAAGCTCGGAGGTAAAAGGAAGCAGCAGATACGATTGAAAGCTCGGGAACTGAAGAAAGAAGAAAAATGCTAAATCCTGAAGCTACTCGGCGAGTAGGGACGTCTACTCGACAAGTACATACGAAGATTCGCGAAGCAACACGTAAATTCCTTGCCGTATACGGATTTTTCAAGGGGACTCGACGAGTCGGTTGTCTACTTGACGAGTAGCCCCTGGTTTGGGAAATCTATAAATCGAAGCAACAAATCCGAATTGACTCTCTCTCTAGCTTTTGGGAAGCTTACTTGGCGATTAAGGAGACTGCTGGAAATCTGAAGAATGTGAGAAGAACCTTAATCCTCAATTCTAATAAGAATAAGGCAACTTAGGTTTAATTTTCCACTTTACCTTTGAATAGAACTATATCTTGCTTGTTTGAATTCGTTTTTAGGTTTGTATCAACTGTAATTATGAACTAATTTCGTTAGTTTCTGTTTAGGGTAGACAAGTTTGCTCCTATGGATTAATTTACTATTTTGATTAATTGTTATGTGGTGAATTTTGTTAAATTAAGCTTGTTAAAGACCCTTATGCATTAACCATAACTATTTTCTGTTAATTGCTAAGTAATTAAGCTGCATGAACATCTCTTAATTGCTTATCTCATATAATTTATGTGAACACATTGCTATATGACTAGGAATAGTGAATATGAAACTAGGATTAACTAGAGAATGGGTAAATTAATGTGTGAGCTTGAGTGATACACCATCATCAAGAGGTTAATTGAATCACCAATTTAATTAGCTAATTACAAGTCTTACTTAACCCGAATAATTAACTAGGGAATTTATTAGTTTAATCACTTGATCACTGCTTAAATTAATTTATTTTCTAAGGATTGGTAATAACGAATGTGAATCTAATCACCTTACTCGGCAGCCAAATAACAATTAATCGATTACATTACCATAAAAATTAACCATAAGAGTAAATGAGTTGAACCCAAACAGATACCCTTTTGATCATTGAATTTAGTTGGTATTTACGTGTTTTCAGCTGTTAGTTAATTAGTTAAGTTTTAGTTAAGTTTCTAGTTTTGCAAAACTAGTGAAAATCCCTCTATTTTACTGGTTGTTTTAGATAATTCTAGTAGTTAGATTAATTTCTGTTCCCTGAGTTCGATACCCTACTTGTTAATTCATATTACCAATTGACAGGTCCACTGCCTTTTGTGTGTCAAATTCATAAATTAAAAGTAGGATAAAACTAGTTAGTTTAACACACATCAAGTTTTTGGCGCCGTTGCCGGGGAACGGTTCAAAAATTAATTCCAATTTCTAGTATTACCGATCCTTTGTGTGAGATTAATCTTGCACAAAGTTACTGCTTTAGTAGTCTAGGTATTAGGTTTAGTTTTAATTTTATCTGATTTGTTAAAATTTTTGTTTGATTTTTTTTTCAGTTTTAGCCTTGAACTGGCCGAGTGCAATCGAAGCTACTCGACGAGTCCATCGCTGAAACTTAGTTTCATTTTTATTTTATTTTTATTCTTTTTACGTGTGTTTTCTGTTTTGTTTGCAGTTCGTTTATGACCAGGGGAGGAGGTACACCTTTGATCCCACCGCTTGAAGATCCAGAAGCAACCTTGAGGAAAAACAAAGGCAAAAACGTAGGAGAAACCACTACATCGAAGAATTCAAAATTGAAGAATCTAAAAGTTGTTTTTAGTAAGAAAAAGGGCAAGAAAGTAGAGAATCCAGCTTCTCTTCAGTGGCGGATGAAGACCCAAAGAAGGAGGACACCGAGTACGAAACCGAAAGGGAAGAAACCGAATCCGAAGAAGGAAGCGATTTTGAAGACGAACCCGCTAACACCATGACTAACATCGATGAAGTTCCTATGGGTGAATGGAAGAAGAGGATACGTAGTGATACCTGCCCAGGACTCGTGCAACCCGTGATTCCCGCGATAATTACTTTCGAACTCAAAGGCCACATACTTGCCCAACTTAAGGAAATCCCCTTCTATTGAAAAGATCACGAAGACGCATACAAACATTTGGACGAGGTCAACGATGTAGCCGACTACTTTAATGTTCCAAATGTACCTCACGAAACCGTTTTACTTCGTATGATTCTAGTCACATTCAAAGGAGCTGCGAAAGATTGGCTGAAATCACTCCCTCCCGGATCCATCACCACATGGGCTAAGATGAAAGAAGAATTTATTGACCCGTTTTGCCCTCCTTCGAAGATAGCCAAGTTGAAGAAAGCCATAGCCAATTTTGAACAACAAGCTGGAGAGTCACTTTATGAGGCTTGGGAGGGATACAAGGGCCTACTAAGGAACTGCCCACATCATGATCTAAACAGTCAATAAGAAGTCTCCATTTTCTATGATGGAGTCAATGTAACAACTAGGCAGCTCCTTGACTTGCAACTACCTCTCACAAAGAAGGCACCCCCAGTGATCAAAGAACTAATTGAAGAGTTCTCTAAGCACTCTAGAGAATATCATAACCCAAGGAATGACTTGACTTGAGGGGCGGTGAATTCTATCACTGATCACATGGCAACAATGATGGCAAAATTGGAAAGCATGGACCGAATAATGACGAAGATGGACCAATCCATCCATGCTATTAGAGTGGGATGTGAAAACTATAGAGGGCCCCACCTTAAAAAAGATTGTGATCTTGATGAGAATGGGAACCGGAAGGTACAAGTGTGCTATTCAAGTGGTGATAGGTTTGATGACAATTGGCGGAAACCAAAGAAAGAATGGCTACCATATGATGAGTACAAAAAGACAAGGGAAGAAAAGTATAAGCAAAAGGAGAGAGGCTATTATCAAAAGGAGGAACCGGTACATGAAAATTGTAACAGCCCGGATTTCCAGGTATCTTTTATGTTTATGTTTTTGGTGTTTTGAGAGGGGACTCGGCGAGTTGGAGCTCAGACTCGCCGAGTAGGATCGCGGTTCTGGACGCGGGTTCGCGCCTGGACTCGGCGAGTCTGCGCTGTTTAATGAAACCCTAATTTCTCGGGTTTGGGACCTATTTAAAGGGCCTTTAGGCCGTCATTTGTGCTCACCAGTCCCTTGAGCGAAACCCTAGCAAGTGTGAGCGTTTGGAGCAAAGTAGGAAGCCATTATTGACCTTGGAGGTATCTTTTTGCAAGGAAAAAGAAGAATTAGCTAAGGGAAAGCAAGGGGAGCCACTTCCTGAAGGCTTGAGGTCTAGAACATCGCATTTGAGGTATATTCTTCGAGCTATTTCTGCTATGTTGATATTTATGTTGATTTAGGGCTTATTGAGCCCTTTTATGATAAGATCTAATGCTTCCTTGGTCCCTTGAGTGAGTTAAGTTGTAGATCTGGACCTTTGGAGGTCCAGAGTATCCCTTTGCCCAAGCTTTTTGTGAATCCATAAGGGTTTGGATTTGGGGTTCTTGTGCTTAAGGTCAAAACACCATTTATGAGCCATGGGGTGTGTTATGAGCATCAAGTTATGGACTTTACGTGATGAATTAGCTTAGGAGGGCTAGATTTATGAGTTGTTGGAGCGGATCTGATCTCAGAAGCAAGTTTGAGTTGGTGCATGGCATGGACTCGCCGAGTCTGAAGAACAGACTCGGCGAGTAGCATGAAGATTTTCCTTGACCACTCAGTGAGTGGTCCAGCCGAGTTATGAGTCGACTCAGTGAGTCGGGGCGAGTTAGAAGTTGACAGGTGGACTGAGCCGAGCTGGGACTCGCCGAGTTGTTCTTGAGACTCGACAAGTTGAGTCGTGGTGGCCCCGCGACTCATGCCAGGTGGAACCCGTCGAGTCAGGGGTGTACTCGACGTGTCAACAAGGGAATACTAGAGAGATGGTGAAAATGTCTAGACTCGCCGAGTCGCCTTAGTGCACTCGCCGAGTCCGATCAAAGTTGACCGTTGACCAGAGTTGACCAGTGTTGACTTCTTAGGGGTAGTCAACCTTAGTGTTAAAAAAGTGTTAATTAGAGACATATGATGTTATAGGAGGATTATAGCTCGGAGGATCGAGCACGAGGGATTTCAGGATTCGTGAGTCATCGAGATACGCGAGGTGAGTCTTCTCACTATACTTTACCTTGAGTAGGTAATCAGAGTTATGTGTCAGAGTATGTGTATGTTATGTGTATGCTATGTGTTGTACTGCATGATGTCTATGTGATTTATGCTGTGCATGTTTATAGAGTTGGAACCGGAAGGTTCCCAGAGTTAGAACCTGCGGGTTCACAGAGCTTGGGTGCACGGACCCACAGAGTTATAGCCTCGAGTGGCTATTATATATATGTTTATGTGGTATTTTGGGGAACTCACTAAGCTTTGTGCTTACAGTGTTAGTGTTGTTGTTTCAGGTACTAGCGATGACCGTGGGAAGGCGCCGGCTTGATCTGTACACACGCATGGGATTTTTGATATACATTGATCTTGGGATTTTGTATAATGTGAATTGAGATTTAAACTTGATGTTTTTATGAAAAGTTAATGAGAAATGTTTTTATAAATTGTGAAAAATTATTTTGAAATTCACGGTGTTACAAGTTGGTATCAGAGCCTTGGTTCGAGGGATTCGAGTACACCTTCGGGCGTATTTGAACTCAAACTGAGGATTTGAGAAGTATTTTCAAAAAAAAAAGAGAAGTATAAAAGATTTTGAAAATGCAGAGCAGAGTTGTGTGTGCACGATCAGTCCGCACCGAATGGTGATTTCCCAAAATACCCTTATGTTATGTGATATTGATACTGATATGATGTATTCGCATGCTAGAGTAGGCTAGGTATTCCTATTAGGACTAGAGTGGCCTGATTTGTGATGCCTTAGTCTAGGAAGAGGTGAGCTGCTATGAGATACTTGAGAGTGAGTAGGTAGCAGCAAGGGGCTTATGAGAGATCTATTAGAAGGAGGTCTATGCATGATAGAGTACTTGGAAATTGGGATCCGAAGAGGAGGACTTGGGGTGTATTCTGATACGGTGTGGACAGTAGTATTGGGCCCGTACTACTGAAAGCACCGGAGCGGTGTACAGCCCAAGTAAGAATCTTTGGAATACCAAGAATCAAGGAGGAAAGAGTTGACGAGTGTGAGTACGCTCGTATGGTGAGGACACGCTTGATGCCCGAGAGCAGTGGTACCAGTGATGAGGAGATCCGCCGGATCATTCATGAGGAGGTGGCTGCGGCCATCAGGGCAGAGATACCGGAGATGTTTGGGTCTATAAAGACCACGCTGATTGAGACGTTTGATGAGCGTTATGCCGCTCTTTCCGAGGCTGCTGTTGCAGCAGCTACCGCAGCGATTGCTGCTGCGAGGCTGCAAGGTGGTGATGCGTTGCTGTTCCGAGAGTTCAGCAACACAAAACCACCAGAGTTTGATGGGACCCAGGATCCGGTGGCAGCGATGAGGTGGATATCTGATATTGAGGGGTGCTTCTTCACTTGCTCATCTCCTGAGCATTTGAAGGTCCGGTTCGCGCTAAACCAGCTTCATTTGGGAGCGAAGGACTGGTGGAAGTTTGTGACGACGCATTATACGCCTGCTGAGATTGCGGTAGTGACCTGGGAGAGGTTCACTGTCATGTTCCAAGATGAATACGTTCCCCAGGTGGAGAGGGAACGTTTGGCACAGGAGTTTCTGACCCTCAAGCAGGGTACTGAGTTGGTTGCAGCGATCACGAGGATGTTTCATGAGAGGGTGATGTTCTGCCCTGAGCACGTGTCCACTGAGTAGGCATGTATGAGCCGTTATTTGAGCATTTTGAGGCGGGATATTCGGGAGTTCGCTGCGAACTCCTCGTACCGGACATTTGCTGAGCTTCAGGCAAATTCCTGGAAGAGGGAGATTGAGCTTGAGACTCAGGCCAGGGAGGAGGCGGAGTCTCAGGGGAGGGATCGGCGAACGACACAGTCTCAGCCGGCAGCCAAGCGGGCCAAGCCCGCTGATCCCAAACCAGGGAGCCAGAAGGGCCGCACTTGTGGGAAGTGTGGCAAGGGTCATGATGGAGTCTACCGAGCGGGATCTTGCTACAAATGTGGCAAGGAGGGGCATATGGCCAAGGATTGCCCCAAGGGGTTTGCAGTGTGCTTCCACTGCAATCAGACCGGACACCGGAAGGCAGAGTGTCTGCAGCTGCGAGGGTCATCTCAGGGAGCACCTCAGGGATCTGCCCCTGCCGCCATCAGAGCTACAGAGAGTCGGCCAGTGAAGGCCGAAGCGACGAGGGCACGAGGGAGAGCCTTTCAGCTCACCGCGGAGGAGGTCCGCGCAGCGCCCGATGTCGTGGCTGGTATGTATTCTTTCATATATTTATTTTGATGTTGAGATATTATGCTTATGTTATGTTATGCGTAGGTACTTTTCTTGTGAATTCTGTACCTGCCTTGGTGTTATTTGACTCGGGTGCGAGTCGGTCTTTTGTATCTTTGGCTTTTAGTCAGCATATCAGTGTTAGTCGTGAGGCGTTGAGTCGGCCTCTGAGAGTTTCCATAGCTGATGAGAGGGTGATATATGCCACGGAGGTTCTCCGAGGTTGCATAGTTGAGATATTCGGTGTTGAGTTCCCGATTGATCTGATTCCTATTGCTATGGGTGATGTCTGTGTCATTGTGGGCATGGACTGGTTGAGCAGATTCGGTGCGGTCATCGACTGTGAGCGATAGCTGGTGACCATACGAGACCCTAGTGGGGGAGTTCTTTCGGTATACGACGAGGGTACACATTCAGGATCAACGTTTTGTTCGGTTGCTAGGGCGAGGCAGTGTTTACAGCAGGGCTGTAAGGGTTTTATGGCGTATGTGGTGGATACGCGGGTGATTTCCGAGAGGCCGAGTTCAGTGGAGGAGGTTCTGGTAGTGCGTGAGTTCCCGGATGTATTTCCTGAGGAGTTGCCGGGTGTGCCTCCTGTGAGGCAAGTGGAGTTCAGTATCGATTTGGTTCCGGGGGCTGCGCCTATCGCTAAGGTGCCTTATCGCCTTGCACCTCCAGAGATGCAAGAGTTATCCTCACAGCTTCAGGAGCTGCTGGGGAAGGGGTTTATTCGGCCGAGCAGCTCGCCGTGGGGAGCACCTATCCTGTTCGTCAAGAAGAAGGATGGTTCACTCCGGATGTGCATTGATTACCGGGAGTTGAACAAGCTGACGGTCAAGAACCGTTACCCATTGCCGAGGATCGACGATTTGTTCGATCAGTTGCAGGGAGCATCTTGGTTTTCCAAGATCGATTTGAGATCGGGATATCATCAGGTGAGGGTGCGGGATGAGGACGTCCAGAAGACAGCGTTCAGGACGCGTTATGGGCATTATGAGTTTGTGGTGATGCCTTTTGGGCTCACCAATGCCCCGACAGTGTTCATGGATCTCATGAACTGAGTGTGTAGGCCGATGTTGGATCGGTCGGTGATTGTGTTTATCGACGACATTCTGGTATATTCGAGATCTAGAGAGCAGCATGAGGAGCATCTGAGAGAGGTTCTTGGAGTTATGAGATCGGAGAGGCTCTATGCCAAATTCTCCAAGTGTGATTTCTGGTTGCGGGAGGTTCAGTTCTTAGGACATCTCGTTAACCAGGAAGGGATTTTGGTCGATCCGGCCAAGGTGGAGGCAGTGATGAGTTGGGAGGTGCCAAAGTCACCCTCCGAGATCAGGAGTTTCCTAGGGTTGGCAGAGTATTATCGGAGATTTATCAAGGATTTCTCCAAGATCGCAGTGCCACTCACCAGATTGACCCGGAAGGGTGTTACTTTTTCATGGGGCCCCGAGCAGCAGGCCTCCTTTGAGACACTCCGCCAGAGGTTGTGCGAAGCCCCGGTGTTAGCTCTCCCGGAAGGGATGGAGGACTTTATGGTATTCTGTGATGCATCGATTTTGGGATTGGGAGCGGTGCTGATGCAGAGAGGGCATGTGATAGCATATGCATCGAGGCAGCTGAAGCCTCATGAGACGAGATATCCCACCCATGATCTAGAGTTGGGGGCAGTGGTGTTCGCCCTCAAGATTTGGCGTCACTACTTGTATGGGGTTCGGTGTACGATATCCACGGACCATAAGAGTCTGAAGTATTTGATGGATCAGCCCAACCTAAATATGCGTCAGAGAAGGTGGTTGGATGTGGTCAAGGATTATGATTGTGAGATCCTGTACCACCCAGGCAAGGCTAATGTGGTAGTCGATGCGTTGAGCCGCAGGGCGGAGAGCACTCCACAGCGGGATGTGTGTTTGAGATTGACCGTGATAGCTCCGGTATTGGACGCCATTCGCGGGGCACAGGCTGAGGTTGTGCAACCTGAGATGCAGAAGAGGGAACGGGTTGTTGGTTTGGTTTCAGAGTTCGTGACCGATGGTCGAGGACTTATGACATTTCAGGGGCGTATCTGGGTACCGTTTGTGGGGGGAACGCGTACCACTTTGATGGAGGAGGCTCATCGGTCGAAATTTTCGATCCATCCGGGGGCCACTAAGATGTATTTGGATTTGAGAAAGGAGTATTGGTGGCCGTGTATGAAGAGGGACGTCGCATGGTTTGTTGAGAGGTGCTTGACCTGCCGTAGGGTTAAGGTCGAGCACCAGAGGCCGCATGGCAAGTTGCAGCCATTGGAGGTTCCCGAGTGGAAGTGGGAACAGATCACTATGGATTTCATCACCAAATTGCCGAGGACTGCCAGAGGAGTTGATGCAATTTGGGTGATTGTGGACAGGTTGACGAAGAGCGCTCACTTCCTTGCCATTAGTAAGAGTTCTTCAGCAGAGAAATTGGCGGAGGTGTATGTGAGGGAAGTGGTATCTCGGCATGGGGTGCAGATCTCGATTGTTTCGGACCGTGATGTGCGTTTCACTTCCAGGTTCTGGAAGAAATTTCATGAGGAGTTGGGTACTAGACTACATTTTAGTACCGCATATCATCCCCAGACAGACGGTCAGAGTGAGCGGACGATTCAGACGCTTGAGGACATGCTCCGAGCATGTGTGTTGGATTTCGGGGGTAGCCGGGATGCATATTTACCCTTGGCAGAGTTTTCCTACAACAACAACCATCATTCGAGCATTGGTATGCCACCCTTTGAGCTGTTGTATGGGAGGAGGTGTCGGACCCCCATTTGTTGGGGAGAAGTTGGGCAGCGAGTGATGGGCAGTACAGAGATCGTGCTTCAGACGACAGAGCAGATTCAGCAGGTCCGACAGAGGTTGTTGACCGCTCAGAGCCGACAGAAGAGTTATGCAGACAGACGCCGGTCCGAGCTTGAGTTTCAGGTCGGCGACTTCGTTCTCCTGAAGGTTTCTCCTTGGAAAGGAGTGATTCGATTCAGGAAGAGGGGCAAGTTGGGGCCCCGGTATATTGGTCCATTTCGTGTGGTTGCGAGGGTAGGCCGGGTAGCTTATCGTTTGGAGTTGCCAGTAGAGTTGGGGCAGATTCACGACACTTTTCATGTGTCACAGTTGAGCAAGTGTAAAGCCGACGAGTCGGCAGTGGTTCCATTAGAGGATATTCAGGTGGATGCGAGCCTGAATTATGCCGAGAGGCTAGTGGCCATCAGAGATCGGAAGATCAAGGTTCTGAGGAACAAGGAGGTACCTCTGGTGTTGGTTCAGTGGAAACATCGGAAGGGATCAGAGATGACCTGGGAGCCGAAGCGTGAGATGCGTGAGCAGCATCCGGAGCTATTTTCAGAGCGAGACTTCGAGGGCGAAGTCTAGTTCTAGTAGGGGAGAGTTGTAACAGCCCGGATTTCCAGGTATCTTTTATGTTTATGTTTTTGGTGTTTTGAGAGGGGACTCGGCGAGTTGGAGCTCAGACTCGCCGAGTAGGATCGCGGTTCTGGACGCGGGTTCGCGCCTGGACTTGGCAAGTCCAAGGTATGGACTCGGCGAGTCTGCGCTGTTTAATGAAACCCTAATTTCTTGGGTTTGGGACCTATTTAAAGGGCCTTTAGGCCGTCATTTGTGCTCACCAGTCCCTTGAGCGAAACCCTAGCAAGTGTGAGCGTTTGGAGCTAAGTAGGAAGCCATTATTGACCTTGGAGGTATCTTTTTGCAAGGAAAAAGAAGAATTAGCTAAGGGAAAGCAAGGGGAGCCACTTCCTGAAGGCTTGAGGTCCAGAACATCGCATTTGAGGTATATTCTTCGAGCTATTTCTGCTATGTTGATATTTATGTTGATTTAGGGCTTATTGAGCCCTTTTGTGATAAGATCTAGTGCTTCCTTGGTCCCTTGAGTGAGTTAAGTTGTAGATCTGGACCTTTGGAGGTCCAGAGTGTCCCTTTGTCCACGCTTTTTGTGAATCCATAAGGGTTTGGATTTGGGGTTCTTGTGCTTAAGGTCAAAACACCATTTATGAGCCATGGGGTGTGTTATGAGCATCAAGTTATGGACTTTACGTGATGAATTAGCTTAGGAGGGCCAGATCTATGAGTTGTTGGAGCGGATCTGACCTCAGAAGCAAGTTTGAGTTGGTGCATGGCATGTACTCGCCGAGTCTGAAGAACAGACTCAACGAGTAGCATGAAGATTGTCCTTGACCACTCAGTGAGTGGTCCATCCGAGTTATGAGTCGACTCAGTGAGTCGGGGAGAGTTGGAAGTTGACAGGTGGACTGAGCCGAGCTGGGACTCGCCGAGTTGTTCTTGAGACTCGACGAGTTGAGTCGTGGTGGCCCCGCGACTCATGCCAGGTGGAACCCGTCGAGTCAGTGGTGTACTCGACGTGTCAACAAGGGAATCCTAGAGAGATGGTGAAAACGTCTAGACTCGCCGAGTCGCCTTAGTGCACTCGCCGAGTCCGATCAAAGTTGACCGTTGACCAGAGTTGACCAGTGTTGACTTCTTAGGGGTAGTCAACCTTAGTGTTAAAAAAGTGTTAATTAGAGACATATGATGTTATAGGAGGATTATAGCTTGGAGGATCGAGCACGAGGGATTTCAGGATTTGTGAGTCATCGAGATACGCGAGGTGAGTCTTCTCACTATACTTTACCTTGAGTAGGTAATCAGAGTTATGTGTCAGAGTATGTGTATGTTATGTGTATGCTATGTGTTGTACTGCATGATGTCTATGTGATTTATGCTGTGCATGTTTATAGAGTTGGAACCGGAAGGTTCCCAAAGTTAGAACCTGAGGGTTCACAGAGCTTGGGTGCACGGACCCACAGAGTTATAGCCTCGAGTGGCTATTATATATATGTTTATGTGGTATTTTGGGGAACTCACTAAGCTTTGTGCTTACAGTGTTAGTGTTGTTGTTTCAGGTACTAGCGATGACCGTGGGAAGGCGCCGACTTGATCTGTACACACGCATGAGATTTTTGATATACATTGATCTTGGGATTTTGTATAATGTGAATTGAGATTTAAACTTGATGTTTTTATGAAAAGTTAATGAGAAATGTTTTTATAAATTGTGAAAAATTATTTTGAAATTCACGGTGTTACAAAAATAAATCAGATTTGGAAGACATGCTTACAAGATTCGTGGCCGCATCCGAGAAAAGACACAATGATACCGATGCTACACTTAAAGATCAACAAAATATGCTGAGAGAAGACCAATTTATGATGAAAGATCAACAAGCCTTGCTTAGGAATCAGCAAACATCTATTCTCAACATAGAAAATCAGCTGGGGAAACTTGCACAACAAGTGAATGAGAGAAGACCAGGTGGACTTCCTAGTAACACCGAAAGTAACTCGAAAGGAGCACATATAAATATTATGAAAACTAGGAGTAGGAGGATTATAACTCCTCTGACCCCTATTCAGCAAGAAGATCCTAAACTAGTGCAAGAGGATAAAGAAGAACATGAAGAATCACAGAATCCCGACTCGACTCGCCGAGTCGACGTTACGGACTCGACGAGTCCCCCACTTGAACAGAAAAGCCAGCCTCATGTTAAGCCATATCAACCTCCACTTCCCTTTTCGGATCGAGCTAGACAAGAAAAAATGAAGTTGACTACCAGAAGTTTCTGGAACACATAAAGGCTCTCCAAATTAATATGCCATTCATAGAGGTGGTTGCACAAATGCCGAAGTATGCCAAATTCCTCAAGGAGCTTTTAACCAATAGAAAGAAGATGGAAGAGGTGAAGAAAGTGGTCCTAAATGAGAATTGTTCAGCTGCCATGTTGAACAAACTACCTAAGAAGAAAGGTGATCCGGGAAGCTTAACATTGCCTTGCCAATTTGGAAACTTAGCTACCATTTATGCATTGGCTGATTCAGGGGAAAGTGTAAATCTCATGTCATACTCGTTTTTTAAGAAATTAGACCTTCCAGAGCCAAGGCCAATTCAAATGGCGATTCACCTAGCAAATAAAACGGTCACATTCCCGAGAGGAATATGTGAAGATCTATTGGTGAAGATTGATAAGTTCATGTTTCCCGCGGACTTTATAGTTTTAGACATGGAAGCGAATCCTCAATTCCCGATAATACTTGGAAGACCTTTTCTTAACACCGTAAGTGCTATAGTTGACATGCGAGATTCTAAACTTACCCTTCGGGTAGGTGACGAATCAGTCACTTTTGGGGTTGATCAAGCGATGAAACATCCAAGGAGTAGTGATGACACAACATTTTCGGTTGACATGTTGGAAGAGTTAATGAAGGAACGGGACGAAGATGAGCCAAACAAGTCCACCGTCACGCATGAAGAAGAATTTGATGCGAAAAGAGACCTGCTGGAAATAGAAAGACTGCTCGAGGAAGCTGAGTATAATGATCTAATCAGAAGTGTAGAACACCCGAATCGCCGAGTAGCCTTGACCGACTCGATGGGTCCATCCGAAGAAACCCGATCAGTCGCGAATTTTACGAAGGACTCGACGAGTCCTCTCACTGGACTCGATTCAACATTCAGAACATGAAAACTGAACTTAAGGCACTACCAGATCACTTGGAGTACGCGTTTCTTGAAGATGGCCAATAAAAAGCTGTAATTATAGCTGCTGATTTGGCCAAACAAGAGAAAGAAAGTCTTGTGGATCTATTGAGGAAGAGGTAAGGTGCTATAACATGGAAGATCACTGAAATTAAAGGAATTAGTCCAGCTTATTGTTCTCATAAGATTAACTTGGAGGATGGATCTAAACCCGTAGTTCAACGCCAAAGAAGACTTAACCCGGACATGCAAGAAGTTGTAAAAAAGGAGGTGATTAAACTACTCGATGCCGGAATCATTTACTAAATCTACGATAGCCCGTGGGTAAGCCTGGTGCAAGTGGTACCGAAAAAATGAGGCATGAAGGTGGTGGTCAATGAGGATAACGAATTAATCCCAACAAGAGCGGTAACTGGGTGGCGAGTTTGCATAGATTATAGAAAGCTAAATGATGCCACATGCAAGGATCACTTTCCTTTACCCTTTATCGATCAAATGCTCGAAAGACTCTCTGACCATTTATACTATTGTTTTCTTGATGGGTTTTCGGGGTATTTTCAAATTCCAATAGACCCCCAAGACCAAGAGAAGACCACTTTTACATGCCCGAGTGGAACATTTGCATATAGACGCATGCCTTTTGGGTTATGCAATGCACCAGCTACTTTCCAAAGGTGCATGATGGCCATTTTTCATGATATGATCAAGAAGTTTATGGAGGTCTTCATGAATGATTTCTCGGTATTCGGGTCATCTTTTGAAGATTGCTTATCTAATTTGGACTTGATGCTAGCTAGATGTGAGAAGACAAACCTTGTCCTTAATTGGGAAAAGTGCCACTTCATGGTGAAAGAAGGAATTGTGTTGAGTCACAAAGTCTCAAGAAAAGGGATAAAAGTGGATAGAGCAAAAGAGGACACAATAACTAAGCTACCCCCTCCAACTAATGTAAAAGGAGTAAGGAGTTTTCTTGGCCATGCGGGATTTTATCTCCGCTTCATTAAAGATTTTTCAAAGATTACTAGGCCTTTGACTCGATTACTCTTGAAGGATGCCCCATTTGATTTTTCTAAGGAATGTCATGAAGCATTTCATTTGTTAAAAGGAAAGATTAACCACTACTCCTATCATGATAGCACCAAATTGGAATCTTCCTTTCGAGCTAATGTGTGATGCAAGTGATTATGTTGTGGGTGCTGTTTTAGGGCAAAGAGTTGACAAGCATTTTCAGCCAATCTACTGTAACACTCTAAAAATTTCAACCAATTTAAACTTTTCAAAAACAACCCAATTTCATAAAGTTATTACAAAAAGGTTTTCTATACAATTATTATCAGAGTCTTCCCAGAACCACATCATAAAACATAATCATGAGGAGCGGTACGATCATACCTTTGCCTTGCCACGGTCTTCTGATGAACCTGAAAAACATTAAACCACAACTGTAAGCCCGAAAGCTTAGTGAGATACCCCCAAAATACCAACAACATATACCATACACGCACAACATGCCATATCATAACAGAACACAGAACAACCATGCACTTCGGGTCTACTGGGTGACTGGTCCGCCGTACCGGGCCTTCAGTCCACCTGGTCCACCCTCCGAGTCTAGCCATATAAATCGAGTCTACAGTGGGATTGGTCCGCCAGTACGGGGCCTTCAATCCACCTGGTCCACTCTCTGAGTCTACAATATGACTGGTCCGCCCATACTGGGCCTTCAGTCGGCCTGGTCCACTCTCCGAGCCTCGGTACGTCTGGTTCGCCCTCTTGGGGCCTACAGCCTATCCGGATTGCTCGCTGGGCCTTCGGGATAACCGGTCCATCCTGGGTATGTTGGCCTACAGCACAAAGCAGGACCCGCCTCAACCCAACCCCAGTCCAACAACCATGTGCACATAAACATTCAATCATATAACAATTCTCATCCAATCAAACCGATCTAGCAGATCACATAACATATCATTATCCTAACCAGGATACCGACCTAACCGGTCACTAGCATAGCATCATCCTATATACCAGGATACCGACCTTAACCAGGTCTCTAACATATACCATCCTAACAACCAGGATGAAACATAGCAAAGCAATAACATAACAACGATACCCAAATTACAATCCGATAAAGGGTCGGCCTTGGTGCCGTAGAC
Organism: Lactuca sativa; assembly: GCF_002870075.4. Classification (NCBI taxonomy): domain Eukaryota; kingdom Viridiplantae; phylum Streptophyta; class Magnoliopsida; order Asterales; family Asteraceae; genus Lactuca; species Lactuca sativa. The sequence goes on along the minus strand of NC_056624.2, from coordinate 236,006,646 downwards.
CCTGTCGATATAGTGAGGATAACTCACCTGCAACTGACGACTGAAGATATAAGAACAAGCTGCTCCGACCACTGACACGATCTCCACCACTAGCCAACACCAAAACACTGAACTCAAAACAAATGCCAACAATTACAAAAATACCCCTGGAAGTCAACTGGTCAACCCTTGGTCAAAGTCAACCTCCTGACTGACTCTACTCTCCGAGTCAACCCGATGACTCGTCGAGTCCCCATGCTCAGAACTTCCCAATCCACGACTCAACTCGCCGAGTCGCCCCAAGACTCGCCAAGTCCAACAAACTCTGAGTCCTTTCTCACTCAACTCACCGAGTCATCCCTTGACTCACCGATTCACAGCTTAACCAGAAAAAGGTTAGGACCTCACGACCAGACTCGCCGAGTCCAAGAACAGACTCGCCAAGTCCAAGACTATCTTCAACCAACTCGCCGAGTTGTTCTTCCAACTCGTCGAGTTCCTGCCCATCTTCAAGCAACTCGCCGAGTACCCTTAGGTCTTAATCCATACAGAGGCTTTCTAGGCCATGCAGATGATCCAAACCATAGATCTACCCTTCTACAAACCATCCATCACGTAAAGTGGCAAACTTTACGTGAATCCAAAGAGATCTAAGCATATAACACTCTAGGGTTAGGGTTTGGGACAATATGGCTTCACCAATCACTCAAGAATAGGGACTTTAATGCACTTTAGACCTTCTCCATTCCATATCTGAGGTAGCAACCTCAGATCTAAGCTTCAAACTCAAAATATCACAAGCTATACTTTCCATAGAATCCAAAATGATGAATCTAGATGAATATCAGCCCAAGCAACGAAATAATACCTCAAAAGAAAGCTCCAACATAAGAGAAATCCAAATCCTTGCAAAGCCCCTTGTTCCAAGCCTCTTAACTCTCCAAGATCTCTTCCAAAAACATTTCTCCAAGGTTCAAATGCTCTCAAAATCACTCACAAACGTGCATTAGGGTTTTCTGGACTTCAAGGGAGAGTAAGGAGGCTGGGGAGACACTATAATGTCCTTTATATAGGGCTCAACCCCCGAAATTAGGGTTTTCTCCACACAGAACCAACTCGCTGAGTCCAGCTGCCGACTCGCCGAGTTGGCCACTGAACACGCGACCAGAATCGCGACCCTACTCGCCGAGTCCACCCATGGACTCGTCGAGTTGCCCATTCACATTTTCACTTTGAACCCTGAACTTGCACCCATGAACTCAGGATGTTACATCTACTATGAAAGTAAGACATTGAACCCAACTCAAGAGAACTACACTACTAACGAGAAGGAGCTACTAGCTGTGGTATACACTTTTGATAAGTTCCGCCCTTATTTGGTATTATCCAAGACCACAGTTTTTACCGACCACTCGGCCCTAAAGTATCTTTTTACTAAACAAGATGCTAAGCCCCGATTGATACGTTGGGTCTTACTTTTTCAAGAGTTTGAAATTGAAATACGCGATAAAAAGGGAATGGAAAATGTAGCTGCCGACCATTTGTCAAGAGTAGAGAACCCGCATTTAGAGGAGTTGGAAGAAAAGAAGATTGGAGACGATTTTCCCGATGAATATCTTTTAGTAGTATCCAGAGAAATGCCATGGTTTGCAGATATAGCTAACTACTTAGCAACCAATTACATTCCAAAATACTTGACCCGCCAACAAAAGAAGAAATTCTTTTCAGAAATCAAGTACTACTTTTGGGATGAGCCGTATCTCTTCCGAAGTTGCGCAGACGGAATGATAAGAAGATGTGTATTCGGGAAGGAAAGTCGAGAAATCTTGGCACACTGTCATAGCGGGCCCGCCGGAGGACATCATGGAGCACACTACACAACTAGGAATATTTTTGATATTGGGTTTTATTGGCCCATAATTTTTAAAGATGTTGCTCAATTCGTTAAAGAATGTGATTCGTGCCAACGAGCGGGGAAAATATCATCCCAAAATGAAATGCCCCAACATAGTATTCAAATTTGTGAAATATTTGATGTGTGGGGGATTGATTTTATGGGACCTTTCCGAATGTCCAAAGGGAATAAATACATCTTGGTGGCGGTCGATTACGTGTCTAACTGGGCGGAGGCACAAGCATTACCAACTAATGATGCTCGGGTGGTGGTGCGATTTCTAAAGAAGTTATTCTCAAGATTTGGACTTCCTAAAGCTCTTATTAGTGACCGGGGCACTCACTTTGCAAATGATCAATTAGCCAAAGTGTTGAAAAAATATGGGGTACATCATAGGTTCTCCATATCTTATCATCCACAAACTAGTAGGCAAACTGAAGTGACGAATAGGGCGTTAAAAAGGATTTTAAAAAGATCGGTTGGAGGAAATCGAAAGGAATGGTTGGATAAATTAGATGATGCACTTTGGGCTTTTCGAACAAATTTCAAGACACCTATTGGTACTACACCATATATGCTAGTTTATGGGAAGAATTGCCACTTACCGGTAGAAATTGAGCATAAAGCTTTTTGGGCTCTAAAGATGTGCGATTTTGATTTGGCTGAACTTCAAACCAACCGGTTGATGCAAATGAATGCCCTTGAAGAGCTTAGAAATGAGGCCTACACTAGTTCCTTGATATACAAAGAAAAGACAAAGAATTGGCATGACAAAAGATTAAAGGGTAATAAGGACTTTCATGAAGGACAAAAGGTGTTACTCTTCAATTCAAGGTTCAAACTTTTCCCGGGCAAGCTAAAGACATGATGGGATGGTCCATTTATAGTGAAGCAAGTTTTTCCACATGGAGCTATTGAGCTTATATCAAGAGACGGAACTCCTTTCAAGGTTAATAGTCATAGAGTGAAGAGATATGAAGAAGGAATTCCAAGAGAAGAAGGTCTTGAAGAAGGGCTACTTCTGGGAGGAACTACAGAAACTTAAGGCGGGAAGGAGTCCAACTAATGACTCCTTAAAAAGAAGCGCTTCCGGGAGGCAACCTGAGTTTAGAGTTTGCTTTCGTTTTCCTTTATTTTTCATTTTTATTTTCGTTTTTCTCAGGATCTGCTTTTATCATTCTTCTTCTGAGCTTATGATGATTGCTTGAGGGCAAGCAATGCTCAAGTGTGGGGTTGGTGGCATAAAATTCAAACAACTCATTTTTTTAGCTTTCTGAAAGAAAGACTCGTTGAGTCCCGAAACCTACTCGGCGAGCCCATCTAAGAAATCCCGATTAAACGCGGAATCGCGTTACTGCTCGGCGAGTAGGTACATCTACTCGGCAAGTCCATGTATTTACCCGAAAAAAAATAATTTTTTTTCACATTCTGTAAAAGGGGGTTTTTACCCTAATTGGAAAACACTTCAACATTTCATAGCCGCCACCCATACTCGACGAGCAAAAATCTCTCAAGCTCTCATCTTGATTTCTTCTGTTCCTTGCAAATCCAACTTAAAGGTATCCATTTTCACTCTTAATCTGTTTAAAGTTTCAACCTTTGGTAGAGTTATGTTCTTAATTTTTGAAAAATCCCAATTTTGACTAAACTTGGATATTAGGGTTTCGATTTCTTAGTAAATTAGGACGTTTTAAACAAAATTTCTTATATATTTGTGCTTAGTGAACATTCTGAAGCAAACCCCTGGATTAATCTGTAGAAATCGAACGGTTAATTTCACCCGACTGGATTGGACTCGCTCAGTTTGTCCTGCTCGCTGAGTTGGTTCGTGGACTCGGCGAGTCCGGGTCACAAATGCCCATAATTTCGATGTTCTTAATTGTTTTTTGTTCTGTTTGTGGTCTTCTTGATTTTGTTTGTCCTGAATTATGTCTAGGCATGGACAGAGTTCAAGGGGAGGCAGCCATGGGGATCTCCCACGATTAACTTTTCCTAAAATAACCTCCAAGTCTTCCCTTGCTCGCGCAAAAAAACAAGCTGACAACTTTGAGACGCAAGGAAATATATGTCCCCAATGAAATTGGCTGGCACTGGATTGGTCAAACTAGGTTGGAGGAGGAATTGACCCCTTATTTGGTCAAGTCTTTCAACAATGATGGGATGGAAATAATTTGTGATGGCTGGAGCCGACTATTTAAGATACAAGAGCCTGTTTATCAGGAACTGTGCTGGGAATTCTTTGCTACCATCTCCTTCCGAGGTGGTATTGACTATTACAATCCAAACATTATTACTTTCTGTCTTGGTGTGGAGTTGCGTTAATGCAGCATTGCAGAGCTTGCATGGAGGATGGGGATTTATGATCAAGATGTGATAATGTCTGAAAAATTTGAAACATTTCTAGAACATTTTCACAAGGACTTGCCCGAGGGAGTGGTTGCATCGACTTGGTGGAACACAATCGCCAATCGGGTCTACATTCCATCATCTTCGCGAGAAGGGAGTATCCATTCTGATGGGTTTTGGTCATAAGAACATCCTATGTGCTCATACAAACCCTAATGCTTGGATCTAGGTTTCTCTATTATACATGCAATTCATCCAAGACTATAAACCCTAGATCTAGAATATAATAATCAATATAACATATGAATTAGGGTTTAGATCATACCTTGATTGTTATGTAGCAATAACAATCCCAAGTCCTCCTTGTAATGACTTTAGAAAGCTTAGAGTCACAAATGTCACTCCTCTAATGGTTCACAAACACCAAGAGCAAGAGGACTGGGAATCAAGAGAACCGCCACCACCGTGAGGTGGTGGCTGTCATCGCCGCCATCCTGTTTCTGTCGCCGACTTGAGCCACCAGGTGGGTGGCTGGAGTGTTGTATGCAGTCTAGGATTATGTGTGTGTTTCTCAAGCCGGAAAGCCTAGGACCGCCACCGCCACCACTGTGAGGTGGTGGCTGCCACCATACACCGCCATGTATGTGTGTGTTTAGTGGGTGTGTGCATTTTTTTAGTTGATAATTACCATTGTAAAGTGTGACTACAAATTGGAATAATGAAAAGAAAACCGAAAATCACCACCTTAGGGTGGTGGCTGCCGCCACCGGCCGCCGTGTCGGGTGGCGGTGCGCTTTGCCTCTTGTGATAGATTCGTTTGGGGTGCTAGAAACCCTAATGGGCTTAGTAAAACCCTAATGGGCTCAAAGGAGCTCTAATGGGCCCAATGAAGCTTAATGAACTCTAATGGACCCAATATAACCCTAATGGGCTTGATGACATTCTAGTGGGCTTGATAGGCCCAATAAAGCCCTAAATAACCTAAAAGTCCAACAAATTAATAATGGGCTAGTATTTGAGTTGGAAAACCCTAATGCCAGTAAATCTTAATTTGGGGAATTAATCGGGACACATGGGAATTATTTAATAAATTGAGATATTAAATAATAATCATTGGTAAAGATTAATCTAAGCGATATTGGACTTAATGGATTAAGTCCTTAATGGGTTAAGTAGGAAACTTAACCCTAATCATCATTTTATGTGAAACCCTAATTTCACTTGGGTTTATTGTTGGGCCTTTCTTTTGGGCCTTGAGGGTTGGGTGGTTAATGGGCCATCCAAAGTCAAGCCAATGAACTAGAATAATTTAATGGGCCTGGGGTAAGGCCCATGTAAGGGGATTGGGCCCAATTTGGAAAATCGAGCCATAGATGGGCCATAGTTTGGGCCTCCATGATTATATGGTATTGGGCCTTAGAATGAGACCATGTTTAGGCCTAGGCCCAATTTGGAAAATTGGGCCATATGTTGGGCTTTGATTCCTAGTTGAATTTGGGCCTACGGATTGGGCCTTGGGCTTGAATAAGCCAAGCTTGGGGTAATGTAATTATCCAAAGTAAGTGTTTATGGTTATGTAGTGGGACCCAATTATTAATTGGGTGATGTTTTGATAATGACAGATCGGGAATCTGTCATCCAACAGCTGGGGTTGAGTCTGCGGGACTTCAGCAGTGTGGGATTGTGTCTACGGGACTTCAGCTGTGTGAGGTGAGTTACCTTCTAGTAGCGGTGGGTCTACGGCCACAATGCCGGCCCACCAGTAGGAGTTGTATGTTAGATGATTGTCTTTGTGATATCATCTAGGTTTGCTACTACCTGATATGTTGTATGCTGGCATGATATGTTATGTGTGATAGTAGTAGAGTACGGTTGTTAGGACCGAAGGGTAGGTCAGACACCCCAGATATGTCTGACAGTATGTGATGATATGTTTATATGCTGGCATGATATGTTATATGTAATAGTGGTAGTAGGAGGGGAATAGTCCCCAAGTTCGGTTGTTAGAACCGAAGGGTAGTCAGACACCCCAAATACGTCTGACAATATGTGATGATATGTTTGCATGCTTGTGACATCTCCAAAATCCCGGCCAGAAAAGACCGATTTTCATTTATGCTTTTAAAATATTTTCAGAGTAAATCCTTTTGATTTGAAAGAGTTGCGGAATTTGTTCCCAAAAACAAAACATGATAAAACAATGTTTACCAAAGCATTTCATAAAAGAAATGTATTTTCATTATATAATCAAAACTCGGGGTGTCATGTTCCGATACAGGCCAATAAGCATAAACGATATCATTACAAGTCATTCAACAAATACATACATATACAGACTTGTAAACAAAACAACTTGATTTTTCATCCATCTTATGTCCTTGCGCCACTTCCTGTAATACAAATAAAACTGGGTGGGTCAGGCTTGGGAGCCTGGTGAGCATATAGGGTTTTCAACCCACAATAAATAATCATATTTAATTTTCACCAACCAACAATAACCCAATTACCCATTCCCGTTATTCTCATTTTATGTCCCTAAGACGACTAACATAAGGGACCTAGTCTAAGAATATTTCATCGGGGCGACAACACATGCTTGGGGGTTCCTCAGCAATATAAGTCAAATAAGGCAACCATGAGGGGGATGGAGTACAGCGAATGAACACCCAAGTTCATTAACACCTACAGGTGGCGAACCTGCTAATGTTTCCACAAGACTGTCTAGAAAAGTCCGTGGTCGTCATCTAAACTCCGCTAGATGACTGAATCAAACAACAACGAGGCCTCTCATCTGTTTATTACACACCAACTATCTACCCATGTTCTACCCAACATATTAGTAGATAAAAATATACATTTTTATACATGAATAAAAACCTGTATAGCATGCTTTGATCAATACATATTCCACATAACAGATGAGGCACACACACATAACACGTATTTCATAGAAAACAAATCAGATCTATGAGATAGAAGAGAGTGAATATACATTCACACATATAACACAAAATATACACATAACACATATTTCATATAAAATACTTCATGATTATGCGTTGGAAGAAAGTAACTACATACTCACACATATAAACAACAATATACTTAATACACTCGAACCATACTTGTATTATTATTGTGTTTATGAAAGGTAGTATACACTCACTTGATCAGAAGATGATCGGACAGCACTACGACTTGCAAAAGTAGTAATTCTCAGCAGATCTGGAAGATCTTCACAAAAATCGAACTTCTCGCGGGCAGAGCTTCGGCTCGGGAACCGCACTTCTCGGGATCTTCGGGATCTCGGGACTTGCTTCGGGCCTTGAGAATAATACCGGGGCTTCGGGGTATTTCTGGCACGCAAATCGACGCAAAACGGGAGAGAGAAGAGAGAAAAATAGCAATTGAGTCGGCTGCCTTCAGATCCTATTTATAGGAGGCTGCAGCCTCGGAGTACGCGGGGCGTACTGGTCCGAAATCGTCACTGCTTACGTATCCGAAGTGCTCGAGTGCGAGTGTCGACATTTCTCGGTGTACGCGGGGCGTACTTCGGATGAGTCCGATGACTCCTCTTCGGATATTACCGGGATTTAATAATTAAATTTAAATACAAATTATTTAATAAACTTCGGAAATTCATATCTTCTTCATACGAACTCCGTTTTCGACGTTCTTTATATCCACGCGAAGGTGAGACTACGCTCTACAACTTTCGTTTAGACTTCGTCGGCAAGTTTTAACTTTATTTTTATTATTTATTTTAATAGGCCGGGACAGAAAAACTTCGTTATAAATTCATAACTTCTTCGTTTGACGTTCGTTCTCGCCTAACTTTTCATCGCTTCGATACCAACAACGAGACCTTCGATCCTCGTTTAGATTGCTTCGGCTAAAAACCGCTCGATTTCAAATCGAGTATTTCAGGCTGCATACCGCTAAGCCGAAACTTCGATAAATCATAACTTCCTCATACGAAGTCAGATTTGGGTGTTCTATATATATTCGGAAACCTCGTTTCAACTACTACAACATTATCCAAAGATACCAAGTTTATTTTACACTTAAATTTTGACTCTTATTTTTATTTTTAGTTAATCAAACCACATAATTAAGCAATTAAGCACAAAACACATAATACTCAAATAATACACTCTTATTATTTCAAAACGGGTTACAAAGGTTAACCTAGACTATTACATTGCTAAAAATGGCAAGCCCGGAAACACAGACGTTACAATGCTAGCTTGTTATGTTATATGCGATAGAGGTAGTAGGAGGGGACTAGTTCCCGAGTTCGGTTGTTAGGACCGAAGGGTAGTTCAGGCACCCAGATATGTCTGATAGTATGTTTATGTTATGATATATGTGATAGTAGCAGTAGGGGGTGGAATAGTCCCCGAGGGTCGGTTGTTAGGACCGACGGGTAGGTCAGCACCCCAGAATGGCTTGACATGGGTAGGTCAGCACCCCAGAATGGCTTAACACGGGTAGGTCAGCACCCCAGAATGGCTTGACACGGGTAGGTCGGGCACCCCAGAATTTCCCGGCAGTATGTATGCTATGTGATTGTATGGTATGTGGTATGATGGGGGAACTCACTAAGCTTCATGCTTACAGTTTACAATTTTGGTTTCAGGTACTCGTTTTCAAAGGAAAGGAGCCGGCTTGATCGCAGCGCATCACACTATGGTTTTCCGCACATGAGATCTTTGGGATTACACTCTGATATTGTTTTATGATAACATGTTTGATTATTTCTACTTTGGTTTTGACATGACATAATATTACAGATGTTTTATTACACTGTTGGTTTTATAATGACGTATTTAAAAATGAAATTTTTGGCCTGTATTTTTGGGATGTTACAAGTTGGTATCAGAGCCTTGGTTTGAGGGATTCGGACATACTCTCGGGTGTGTCTGAACTCAAACTAAGGGCTTGGTATGAAAGTTTTCAAAAGTAAAACCATTTTATAAAAGGAGTTTGAAAAGAATCTGAAAAGAGAAAAGAACTTTGAGAAGAACAAAGTGTGTGAGTCGTGCAATCAGCCGAGCTCAAGTAAGTTTTCCCCAAGATACCCATACATGATATGATATGATATGATTATGAGAACTGCATGCTAGATTAGGGCTAAGGATCTAGTAGGATGCCTTATATGCCTATTGTATGTGCTTGTAGACTTGCATGCTAGTACAGATCAGTCAGTGATAGGATAGCATGTTTAGGTTATGCCTGATTGTATGAGCCTTTGAATTGCATGTACAAATTCCTGATTAGAGGATAGAATGATTTGATTGGAATATGATGGTTAGAGTTTCCACTGTCTGAATGCTGCTTGCTTTGTGCTTTGTGGGACTTTTAGTAATGTGAGCTAACTATTAAGTGAATATGCTAAGTCACATGTGGCATAGGCTGGATAATCTCAGAGTGATAGATTTGACCCTATTGCGCAACTCTTGTCTGAGTCCAACCGTTATAGGGATGAGTCTGTTACTTGAAGGATTATCAGATCTCTGTTGCATGTGGCTATATTTATGAGGTAGCTAGTTGACATTACTAGGAATCTTTCGGCAACTGAGGACTGGGTGAGTTCGGGAACCTAGGGAAGCCTAGGATATATTCCAGTGAGTTAGTAGTGAGGCTCAGTTAGACTTGAGTGTATTAGTGGAGGAAGTGACTTGGAGGATCCGGGAGGATTGCTGAGGAAAGTATGGATAGGTGTGGAAGGTAGTATTGGGCCTGTACTACTGAAAGCACAGGATCCATACTCGAATCAGCGAGAGTCTTGGAGAATCTAAGAAGCTTCAGGGAAGAGTTTGTGACCCAGTTTGGGGACAGAGGATGTTCCAGTTGTTGCAGCTTAGCCATTGGCAAGCGAGCTAGTGAGCGTGACAGGGTGTCAGACCCTGAAGGATACGATTCCCAAGAGTTGCAAATGCGGGATCGATTTGGGAGCACCCTGGAAAGAGAGATGCGTGCCAGGTGCGTATAGTAGAGGGTCCCGGGAAAAGACCCATGACTTCTGATCATCGGGTGAAAGGCCAGCAGGGCCTGATTCAGTGCAGCGCATACGAGAAAGTACACGAGGGAGTTTGTCACTCCAAGGGTTCAGGCTGCTACAGGGTAGCAAGATTGGTCATGTTAGCAGAAGGGGGTCAGTATTCCTCCAGATGTTGCGGGCATGTCATCTTATTAGATGGATATTGGGAATACGTATCGCTTTGGGATTGCGAGTGAGTTTGGATAAGTCAGATCTCGAGTCAGTTTTCTGCTAGTGTTCGGTTATCAAGGACCGTATATGCCATCTTGCATGCCGGAAGGTCCTTGATGAACCTACAGAGGGACGTATCTTGCGGAGTGGGGTCCACGCGCACCGTTATCATTTCGGATCTTTGACAGGATCTATGCAGGAGTATTATTTTAAGGATACTCGATCAGGGTTGGAGTGATTGTTCTCCAATGAAGTCAGCGTTCAGAGGTTCTATCCTTGTTCAGGTATGGTCGACAATTGTGTATGGATGAATTTTGGAGTTCAAGGCACTACCGTTGCTAGGACAGAGCTGGTGACATGAAAAGGATAATGTTAGTCACGGGTGTTAGATGCAAAAGTGGTTGGTCATAGCATGTTCAAGAGAATTGTATTATCGCATGGGCTGTGCTCGGTCAGAGTTCAGTGGTACTGCAAGATTGGAAATGAGAACAAGGATTCATCAGCCAGAGTGAAGATTAAGGTCTTCAGTGGTCAGCCTGGGAGATGAATTGAGGTGTCAGAATGGAATGGATTGCAAGAGCACTCTTCAAGATTTCAGAGGATGGGCGATCTTAAGGTTTAATCGATGATTAAACGCTAGCATTGGTAAGCACATTTTGTCATCGATGGGATATTAGAAAGTGAGACGGATTGGGAATCCTTCAATTCTCGCATGCCGTGAAGACTTAGTCGAGTCTGAATGGGGGAGAGACTTTCTATAAGGTTCTCCAAATGTGAGTTCTGGTTGCGCGGGGTGCAATCTCTTGGCCACCTTGTCAACCAGAAGAGTATTCTAGTTGATCCGGCCAAGATAGAGGCCGTGATGCAGTGGGAGATTCCGAGGTCTCCATCTGAGATTCGGAGTCTGCTGGGTCTAGCGAGTTATTATCGGAGATTTATATGGGATTCTACGAGATTGCGGTTCCTTTGACTCGACTGACCAAGAAGTCGGTGACCTTTCGTTGGGGGCCTGAGCAGCAGGCAACCTTCGAAACTCTTAGACAGCGGTTATGCGAGGCACCGATTCTCACCCTGCAAGAGGGTGTAGATGATTTCATGGTTTATTGTGACGCTTTGATCATGGGCATGGGTACGGTACTGATACAGTGGGGTCACATGATAGCAGGTCTCGGGAACCAGATTTGAGTTCCGGTTAGGACTCAAGTTCTATTGTGTGTTAGGTCGAGTGCGTGTTCGACCCAATTGGGAGGTGTTATAAGACTACGGGGGTAGCCGTAGCATTCACTAGCAGTCAGATAGTTTGGGAAGTGTTGTAATACTACGGGGGTAGCCGTAGCATTCACTAGTAGTCAGATGGTATGTAGAGTGTTGTAAGACTGCGGGGGTAGCCGTAGCATTCACTAGCGGTCAGATAATGATAGAGTGTTGTGAGACTGCGGGTGTAGCCGCAGCATTCACTAGGTTAGTAGATAGTCTGAGCGCGTTGTTAGGACGCAGAAGGAACAGTAGTACCCACCAGTTCGGGTGTAGCAGTAAGGATAAGGAAATCCACGGATTGGATTTCGGAATTTCCCAGATGAATTAGATCTAGTTGAGCCAATGATAGGACTGTAGGAGCGCCACTACAGTTATGAGATTAGAGAAGCAACGGACTGCTTCAGGACATGTGAGATAAGGCTACCATTGGTCAGGTAGAAATCACTTTCAGCCTTGGATTTGAAGATGATAGGATTCGACGTATGGACCCGATCGGTTATATTGGAAAGTAGTAGAGTCACAATGTCATGATAACTAGTGGCAACTAGTTCCAGAGGAGGATTTCGTTCAGAAGTCGTGTGAGGCGACAAAGTAGGAAGTCCCTTGGCTCCGCAGCCGGATGGGAACCCAATATTTCAGATGATTGGCGAGTGAATTGAGACCCAGGAGGTCACGGTAGCTTGTGGGAAGCAGCCATGTGTCAGCATACTGCTCCAGACAGTTCAGTGTTCGGGCAGTTTCAGCGTCTGGGCAGTGTTAGTATTGGTGTTTGGGGTTGCAAGTACTCACGAAATAGCTGGTCTATTGGGGAGTGACAAGTCACTCACAACAGGAGTATCTGGGCCTTGGCCAGGTACAAGTGATCTGTAGAGATAGTTAGGTCTATGATCCTGCTTTATAATGAGAACTTCGATTTATCGGAAAGTGAGTAGCCGGTTGAAGGATAAAGTGGATTGGGTCCAACGATATTGATTCAGTATGAGTGGTCTGCCGAGGATTCAGACCATCTAGAGACAGCAGATTCAAATCGAGTAAATGCTATCTTGTTGTGAGAATTTCGTTCATTTACGGATTGTAGGGCTTTACGAGGATTGGTCATGGCTACCTTGGGAATGCTAGGGTGTGCCCATGATGGTGACCATGTTACTAGAATGATTGGGTGTGTAAGGAATGGTAAGGAATGATTTCGAGGACGAAATCTAATTTAAGTGGGGGAGAGTTGTAATACACTGTTTATTTATTAGATAAATAAATAAATTAATGAACGAATAGTAGCCCTAAAATAAATAATTATATAGAAAAGGATGGTCTCAAAGGGCTAATTGTCATAATTTGAAAGTCGAGGGTTAAAAGTATAATTTTTTTGGACTCGGTTTATAATTATTTATAAAGACTGGGTCTCCATGTCATAATTAAGATATTGGGGGTTGTTTGGTCATTTATGGGACTTAATTTGCAAGGGACTTCCATGGATTGGGTTGAAAGGGAAAATATGGGATTTAATTTGAAAAGATGTCATGGGGAGGGGGCTGATATGTAAAATGTGTGTAAATTTGTTTGGAGCCGGACTTGAACCCGACTCCCTTCCCCATCGCCCCGATAGCCATATATGTATATATTCTTATTAACCGCATGCAACACCAAAAACCCTAAACCTAATTCTTCAGCCGCCATGCTCGGTTCTAGCCGCCACCCTCTCCACCTTCAACCTTCGACCGCCACCTTCTAGCTGCTGTGACGTTGTTGTGGCCACCAGAGATGTATCCCCGATGAGGGCCGACAAACCCGAGACACGCTGAAGAACCGATCGACTGCCTCTTAACCTCGCCGGAAGCAACGGAGCTACAACCGCCGCCACCACTCTTTTTCATCTGTTTTCCAATCAGCCGAGACCGTGAAGTAGTTACATTCGTCTATGCGAGTCGCGAGTGGAAAGGAGCTCACGGTAAGGTCCGCTGCCACCACCTACACCTTCTTCTCCGTCCTTTCTACGACCTGACGTCGTGTACGTCGACGGGAACCGATGGTGGACGTTGGTCGCCGTTGTTGGGTTTCCGATCGTCGCTTGCCACCTGTAGTGGCCGAGTGGGGAAAGTATCGCTCTTCAGATTGTGATTTCGAAGTATGTGCTTGGGTTTTCTCGACTGGGAATCAAGAGAACCGCCACCACCGTGAGGTGGTGGCTGTCATCGCCGCCTTCCTGTTTCTATCGCCGCTGTCGCCGACTTGAGCCACCGGGTGGGTGGCTGGAGTGTTGTATGCAGTCTAGGATTATGTGTGTGTTTGTCAAGCCGGAAAGCCTAGGACCGCCACCGCCACCACTGTGAGGTGGTGGCTGCCACCATACACCGCCATGTATGTGTGTGTTTAGTGGGTGTGTGCATTTTTTTAGTTGATAATTACCATTGTAAAGTGTACTACAAATTGGAATAATGAAAAGAAAACCGAAAATCACCACCTTAGGGTGGTGGCTGCCGCCACCGGCCGCCGTGTCGGGTGGCGGTGCGCTTTGCCTCTTGTGATAGATTCGTTTGGGGTGCTAGAAACCCTAATGGGCTTAGTAAAACCCTAATGGGCTCAAAGGAGCTTTAATGGGCCCAATGAAGCTTAATGAACTCTAATGGACCCAATATAACCCTAATGGGCTTGATGACATTCTAGTGGGATTGATAGGCCCAATAAAGCCCTAAATAACCTAAAAGTCCAACAAATTAATAATGGGCTAGTATTTGAGTTGGAAAACCCTAATGCCAGTAAATCTTAATTTGGGGAATTAATCGGGACACATGGGAATTATTTAATAAATTGAGATATTAAATAATAATCATTGGTAAAGATTAATCTAAGCGATATTGGACTTAACGGATTAAGTCCTTAATGGGTTAATTAGGAAACTTAACCCTTATCATCATTTTATGTGAAACCCTAATTTCACTTGGGTTTATTGTTGGGCCTTTCTTTTGGGCCTTGAGGGTTGGGTGGTTAATGGGCCATCCAAAGTCAAGCCAATGAACTAGAATAATTTAATGGGCATGGGGTAAGGCCCATGTAAGGGGATTGGGCCCAATTTGGAAAATCGGGCCATAGATGGGGCCTCCATGATTATATGGTGTTGGGCCTTAGAATGAGACCATGTTTAGGCCTAGGCCCAATTTGGAAAATTGGGCCATATGTTGGGCTTTGATTCCTAGTTGACTTTGGGCCTACGGATTGGGCCTTGGGCTTGAATAAGCCAAGCTTGGGGTAATGTAATTATCCAAAGTAAGTGTTTATGGTTATGTAGTGGGACCCAATTATTAATTGGGTGATGTTTTGATAATGATAGATCGGGAATCTGTCATCCAGCAGCTGGGGTTGAGTCTGCGGGACTTCAGCAGTGTGGGATTGTGTCTACGGGACTTCAGCAGTGTGAGGTGAGTTACCTTCCAATAGCGGTGGTTCTACGGCCACAATGTCGGCCCACCGGTAGGAGTTGTATGTTAGATGATTGTCTTTGTGATATCATCCAGGTTTGCTACTACCTGATATGTTATATGCTGGCATGATATGTTATGTGCCATAATAGTAGAGTACGGTTGTTAGGACCGAAGGGTAGGTCAGACACCCAAGATATGTCTGACAGTATGTGATGATATGTTTATATGCTGGCATGATATGTTATATGTAATAGTGGTAGTAGGAGGGGAATAGTCCCCAAGTTCGGTTGTTAGGACCGAAGGGTAGTCAGACACCCCAAATACGTCTGACAATATGTGATGATATGTTTGCATGTTGGCTTGTTATGTTATATGCGATAGAGGTAGGAGGAGGGGACTAGTTCCCGAGTTCGGTTGTTAGGACCGAAGGGTAGTTCAGGCACCCAGATATGTCTGATAGTATGTTTATGTTATGATATATGTGATAGTAGCAGTAGGGGTGGAATAGTCCCCGAGGGTCAGTTGTTAGGACCGACGGGTAGGTCAGCACCCCAGAATGGCTTGACATGGGTAGGTCAGCACCCCATAATGGCTTGACACGGGTAGGTCAGCACCCCAGACTGGTTTGACACGGGTAAGTCAGCACCCCAGAATGGCTTGACACGGGTAGGTCGGGCACCCCAGAATTTCCCGGCAGTGTGTATGCTATGTGATTGTATGGTATGTGGTATGATGGGTGAACTCACTAAGCTTCATGCTTACGGTTTATAGTTTTGGTTTCAGGTACTCGTTTTCAAAGGAAAGGAGCCGGCTTGATCGCAGCGCATCACACTATGGTTTTCCGCACATGAGATCTTTAGGATTACACTCTGATATTGTTTTATGATAACATGTTTGATTATTTCTACTTTGGTTTTGACATGACATAATATTACAGATGTTTTATTACACTGTTGGTTTTATAATGACGTATTTAAAAATGAAAATTTTGGCCTGTATTTTTGGGATGTTACACTTTTCCTCCTAGATCTTCAACTTGTAAGTGTTTCTAGCCTTATTAAGTTGATATATTACTTAATCTAGTGATCTAACATACTTTCATCCGTGAAGTCATTCCAAAAGGTTAGATCTTCAAGTTTCACCAAGAACACACACTAGTGTTCTTGGACTTTTAACACCTTTTCAAGCCTCTATCTTGTAAGTAATTCTATCCTAGAGTATCATAAGGCTTGTTACACTTCTAAACATCAAGAAAACACCCAAGAAACACCAAGAACAAGGTGTTTTTGGTTCAAGATGTTCTTGAACCGTAAACCCTATAAAGGGTGCCAAAGTGTGCCCTAGTCCCTCTTAAGCCTTGGAAACTTGCATAGATCCCTTACTTGATGAGTTAAGGGCTTGAAATCATCAAAAGAACATAAAACATATGGGTTTATGGTAGTAAACCCAAATAAAAATGGTCTAAGGACCGTAAACTCCATTTAGGAGTGAAATGGTGCCCTAATCCCTTCCATAGGCTTATGCTTAAAGTGGAAATGCTTCTAAGGACTTGTAGAGCTTCAAAAAAACACATGGTAAAAGGAGCATGAGTTTACGACCGTAAAATCAATGAGTGATGGTCACAAAACTGTAAACTCATATAAGGGGATTTCCTTGAACCCTAAACTCAATAGAAATGTCCTACAACACTTAGATGCAATCTTTGGGACTTATAACACTTATATAAGGTGTTTAGCATGTCCTAGGATGTCTTAACTTTGTTGATTAGTTGTTTAAAGACTAATTGGATACATATATGTGTCATTATATGTTAACTAGGATCCTTGTGTGTGCTCAAGTCTTCACTTGACACCTAGCAATCTTGTTTCATCAGTTCATCCATACCACTCACTACAAGTGAGTTCATACCCATTAAATTGACCTTTTAATGTTTTTAAATGATTTTATGGGGAGGAATACAAGTTGAACAATTATAGTTATTATATTAATCACATGTGATTAATAACTACCAAACAAGTGGTTTTCTTACTTTTCAAATTGTGTTATCAAACTGTTTTGCTTCAAACTATTTTTACAAACTCTTCTATTGTCAAATAATTTTACTTAAACTCTGCTTATACTTTTATATTTTCAAATGCATGTCTATGTATGTATAGTTATATAAGAAACGTTTAAAGGACTTAGGAAGGCTAGCTCACTTTACCTCCTTTTCCTTGTTTGGATGTGGCTTTAGGGCATCGGTTAGTCATCCGAAGGTCGTCTCAATATTAGTTATATATTATGTATACATATATAGACATAAAAGTGTTATCAGTCAATTCAATACCCTTGGGTAGCAAGGGTATACATTCATACGTACAAGTCATATTACTAGTAACTTACGATAGGCGTAGTTTAGGAAGTTACCAATACTAAAAATAGAACAATGAATCATACAAAGAGTCAGTTCATTCATGAGTCAATACTTGCTAGAGAGAGAGAGCATACAATACAGCTAGTACATACAGTACATGTGACATCCCCAAAATCACGGCCATAAAAGATCGATTTCATTTATGTTTTTTAAAATAATTTCAGAGTAATCCTTTTGATTTAAAAGAGTTGCGGAATTTGTTCCCAAAACAAAATATGATAAAATAATATTTATCAAAGCATTTCATCAAGAGATGCATTTTCATTATATAATCAAAACTCGGGATGTCATGTTCCGATACAGACCATAAAGCATAAACGATAACATTACAAGTCATTCAACAAATATATACATATACAGACTTGTAAACGAAACAACTCGATGATTCATCCATCTTATGCCCTTGCGCCACTTCCTGTAATACAAATAAAACTGAGCGGGTCAGGCTTGGGAGCCTGGTGAGCATATAGGGTTTTCAACCCACAATAAATAAATTATATTAATTTCACCAACCAACAATAACCCGATTACCCATTCCCGTTATCCTCACTTTACGTCCCTAAAACAACATCTATCTCAAGGGACCTATTCTAGGATTTTCATCGGTACGGACATTACTGCTAAGGGGTTTCCTCAACAATAGATATCCTAAAGGCAACCATGAGGGGGATAGAGTACACTGGTGAACTCATCGTACACAACACCTACATGTTATGAACATGCTAGCGTTCCACAGGACTGTCTAGAAAAAGTCTGTGGTCGTTATCCATACTCCGCTGAATAACTAGATCAACAACAACAACATCAAGGCCTCTCATCTGTTTATCACACATCAACTATCTACCCATGTTCAACCCAACATATTAGTAGATAAAAATATATATTTTTATGCATAGTTTAAAACCTGTATAGCATGTTCATTCAATATATATTCCACATAACAGATGAGGCACACCCAAATAACACGTATTTCATAGAAAATAAATCAGATCTATGAGATAGAAAAGAGTGAATATACATTCACACACATAACAACAAAATTATACGCATAACATGTATTTCGTATAAAATACTTCATAATTATGCATTAGAAGAAAGTAACTACACACTCACTTGATCAGAAGATAATCGGACAGCACTACGACTTGCAGAAGTAGTATTCTTCAGTAGATCTGGAAGATCTTCACAAAAACCGGGCTCCTCGCGGGCAGAGCTTTGGCTCGGGAATCACACTTCTCGGGATCTTCGGGGCTTCGAAACTTGCTTCGGGGCTCGGGATTGATACCGGGGCTTCGGGATACTTCTGGCACGTAAAACGATACAAAACGGGAGAAAGAGAAGAGAAAATGAGCAAATGAGCCGGCTGCCCTTGCATCCCTTTTATAGGAGGTTGAGGCCTCGCAGTACGCTGGGCGTACGCCTCCGAAATCGTCATTGCATGCGTCATCCGAAGAACTCGAGTGCGAGGGTCATCATGCTTCGTTGTACGCTAGGCGTACGCCAGTACGCTGGGCGTACTTCGGATAAGTCCGATGACTCCCCTTCGGATAATGTCGGATTTAATAATTAAATTTATATATTAATTATTTAATAAACTTCAAAAATTCATATCTTCTTCATACGAACTCCGTTTTCGACGTTCTTTATATCCACGCATAGGTGAGACTACGCTCTACAACTTTCTTTTAGACTCCGTAGGCTAATTTTGACTTCCTCATACGAAGTCAGATTTGGGCGTTCTATATATATTCGGAAACCTTGTTTTGGCCATTACAACTTTATGTAAAGATATCGAGTTTATTTTACACTTAAATTTTGACGCTTATTTTTACTCTTAATTAATCAAATCACATAATTAAGAAATTAAGCACAAAACACATAATACTCAAATAATACACTTCTATTATTTCAAAACGGGTTACAAAGGTTAACCTAGACTATTATATCAACATTAATGACAAGCCTAGAAACACAGGCATTACAATTCTCCCCACCTTAGAATGATTCCGTCCCCGGAATCACATAGCGACCCATCATGTCACTCTCCGTCTCCCAGGTGAGATTCGGCCCATTCGTGTGTTTCCATCAGAAAAGCACTAACTCGACCATCTTTGTAGCACCCGGTTCCGGGTACGTAAATCTTATTTGAGTATTTCTCTTCTTTTAGCCTTGGACTCAGCGAGTCACAGGTCCGACTCGCCGAGTAGATGCGGGACCCGGGACACGTTTAAGTTGTCGACTCGGCGAGTCCATATCCTGGACTCGGCGAGTCACAGCTGTTGGATGAAACCCTAAGTTTCAGGGGTTTGCACCCTATTTAAAGGACTTATCCGCCCCAGGCCAGCCCCCATTCTCTCCCCAGAGCTCCCAACCCTCGTTTATGCTTGTTCTTTGAAGTATTGAAGCTTTGTTGTGTGCTTTTTGAAGGCTTTGAAGGAGGAAGGAAGTAGATCCAGAAGAAGGGAAGCCATCCAGGCATTATTGTGTTCTTCCAGCAGTTCCTTTGAGGTATAACCCATTTTCCCCATGATTCTTTGCTTAGTACTTCATTTAGGTCTTTCTTGGACAAATCCCCAAGCTTGTATGTGCATTATATGTCGTTTGGCCTCTGGATCTAGGCAAGATTGAGCTCCAAGAGCTCATATCTGTTAGCTTTATAGCCCCATGTTGCTTGTTCACCCTAGATCTACCCCTTTTGAGACATTTTGAGCCCTAAAATCCATTTTGGTGAATATCCACACGTAAAGTTGGAAACTTTACGTGTGATTCGTGTCCTAGAAGTCCGGATCTGTGAATGGCATGGACTGGAATCGAGCAAATCTGTGTATTTAGTGGGTGCATGGCAACGACTCGGCGAGTCGTTCATATGACTCGGCGAGTCTGTTCGCGAGTCTCCGAGTTTGTCCCCTTTTTGTAGTATCGAGTGAGCAGTGAGTCACGGGGTGTGACTCAGTGAGTCGGAAGCTAAACTCATCTATGGAGGTACTCGGCGAGTCAATGCCCTGACTCGGCGAGTTCAAGGCAATCTCCTTAGATCAAGAACAGACTCGGCGAGTTGTTCATACAACCCGGCGAGTCTCAGCATAAGTGTTCTTCGGATGAAGATGGACTCGACGAGTTGTTCATACAACTCGGCGATTCTTAGCATAAGTGTTCATCAGATGAAGATGAACTCGACGAGTTGTTCATACAACTCGGCGAGTAGGATGAAGGACTTGGATATTGGTTAAGAAGGTGAACCCGTCGAGTCGTCGCCTAACTCGACAGGTAGGATCGGGATTCAGGGCAGTCGTTTGGATAGGGACTCGGCGAGTTGGAAAGCCAATTCGGCGAGTCGGTTCAAATGAAAGTGACTCTGACTTTGACTTAGGGCATGGTTAGGGGTAAAATGGTCATTTTACCCAAAGGTCAGTGAGCAGTGTTTGATTGGGTATATTGTGGGAATTGTAGCCGGAGGATTTCCGGAGCAGCAGCAGCAGAAGTAGGCAGTCAGTTCCCGATCAGATCAGCAGCTACTTCGAGGTGAGTTACCTTCCAGTAGCGGTGGGTCTAAGGCCACAACGCCGACCCACCAGTAGGAGACGTATGGTAGATGATTGTCTTTGTGATATCATCTAGGTTTACTACTACCTGATATGTTATATGCTAGCATGATATGTTGTATGTGATAGTAGTCGAGTTCGGTAGTTAGGATCGAAGGGTAGTCAGACACCCCAGGTACGTCTGACAGTATATGATGATATGTTTGCATGCTGGCTTGTTATGTTATATGCGATAGAGGTAGTATGAGGGGACCAGTCCCTGTGGTCGGTTGTTAGGACCGACGGGTAGTCAGCACCCCAGAAAGGCTTGACATGGGTAGTCAGCACCCCAGAATGGCTTGACATGGGTAGTCAGCACCCCATAATGGCTTGACACGGGTAGGACGGCACCCCAGAACGGCCGTACCGGGTAGTCAGGCACCCCAGAATAGCCGGGCAATATGTATGTTACGTGTTTGTATGGTATGTGGTACGATGGGGGAACTCACTAAGCTTTGTGCTTACAGTTTTCAGTTTTGGTTTCAGGTACCTCCTCAGATAGGGGAAAGGAGCCGGCGCGGTAGCAGCATGTCACACACACACTCTCCGGTTTCCGCATTTACGAGCTTCACTGGGATTTGTACTCTGATATTTTGATTGAATGTATGAATTGGCTTTTAGACATGGTTCACTTTGTGTTATGATTTGATCAGACAATGTTTTTAGTTATTAATATTTTCTAAAGTAATGTTTTTAAAACAAAATTTTTGGTCATGAAAATTGGGTCGTTACAAGTTGGTATCAGAGCCCTGGTTTGAGGGATTCGGACACACCCACGGGAGTGTCTGAACTCAAATCAAGGGATTAAAAGATTTTCTAAAAGAAAATGTTTTCTAAAATTGAGTAAAGAGTTTTGAGAAAGAACGAAGTGTGTGATGTGCGCGACCGGCCGAGCTCAAGTAAGTATTCCCCAAAGTACCCATACAAGTTTATGTTATGTTTATCAGCTTTTGTAGAACAGCATGCTAGAATAGGACTAAGGATCTAGGAGTGATGCCTTATGTGCCTGCTTTATGTGTTTCAGTTGTGTGAGAATTGCATGTTAGATATTGAGTAGACAGTAAATAGGATAGCCTAATTAGGTTATGCCTGGTAGTATGAGCTTCGCACTAAATGCTAGCTCAGTTCCTGAAAGTCGATAGAGTTAATTGAGAATGATACCCTTATCTGAATGCTGCTTGCTTCGTGCTACGTGGGACTCTGAATAATGGGTGTCAGCCATTAGGCGAATGCGTCACGTCACATGTGATCAGGGTTGAATAATCTTAGAGTACCGGATTTGATCCTACTGCGCAACTCTTGTTTGAGTCCAACCGTTGTAGGGACGAGTCGGGTACTCGAAGGATTATTTGAGCCTCGTCACATGTGATGGTATTCGGGTAATGGCTAATTGGCATTACAAGGAGGCCTGCAGCAGCTGAGGACTGGTTAGAGTGGAATTAGAGATTTCCCTAGGGCAAGCCTAGGATGAGTATAGTAGTGATCAACAGTAGTGAAAGGGATCTGGTGGAGTCGAGGCATTCCTTGAAGAAGGTACGGATAGATGTGGAAGGTAGTATGGGCCCGTACTACTGAAAGCAGAGGATCCGTACCCGAACCAAGGAAGGCCAAGATAAGACCAGGGAACTTGTAAGTAGTTGTGATCCCTCAGGAAGTATCAGTATCACTAATGATTGTTGATGTATTGCAGAATGGTGGTACTTCGATCGAGGCCGGTAGATGGCGGTTCAGGAGAGGGGTCAGGTTCAGGATCAGGTTCCGAGCCGATTGATGAGGGACTACGCGAGTTCATCGCGTCAGAGATTACCAGAGGCATCCTTGAGTCGACCCCCATTCTCTTTGGGTCGATCAAGGAAGGGATCATGGAGTTGATGGAGGATCGCCTTCGGGCATTCAGGAGTGATATGGCATCTAGCCAGTCAGGATCTCGCACGTTGTCCTTCAAGGACTTCAGGGGCAGTGGTGTGCCGAATTTCCATGGGATGAAAGACCCCATTACTGCCAGGCGATGGGTTGCAGACGTCGAGTCTGCCCAGTTGACTAGCTTCTGCCCCGAGGGGTCGAAGATGAGGTATGCAGCAGGGTGTTTACGGGACCGAGCCCGGGATTGGTGGGAGTCAGTGGGTGACTCGTTGGGAGCCTCAGCTATCGAGGCTATGACCTGGTCGGACTTCGTGACCAGGTTCAGGGCAGAGTTTGTGTCGGCTGTCGAGCTTCAGCAGCTGGCCAGGGAGTTTCTAGACATGAGGCAGACGACAGAGACTGTGGCGGAGATCACCGCCAAGTTCCGGGAGAGGGCCTTGTTGGTGCCCCAGTATGCTGGTGACGAGGACATGAGGAGGACTCGTTATCATGATATGCTACGAGCTGACATCCGGGAGCATGTTAGCTTTTCGGCTTGTCCTACCCTGGACTCCATGATTGCCAGGGCGAGGGAAAGGGAGATAGATTTGGAGCACATCCGGAAACGGAAGGCAGAAGTGGGACAGGCAGGAGGGGCTTTGGGGAAGAAGCCCAAGGGATCAGATGGTAGGCCGAAAGGCCAGTCAGGGCCGAGCCGCTGCAGGAAATGCGGCAGGCCGCACGAGGGGGCGTGCAGGATGGGATCATCAGGCTGCTACAAGTGCGGCAAGTCTGGGCACATCAGCAGGGATTGCACTACGCCAACAACAGTTATTCAGACATTAGAGTTGCTGTGTTTTCACTGCAACCAGAGGGGCCACAAGAAGGCCAATTGCCCCCAGTTGATAGTTTCAGCGTCGGTGAAGGCGCCAGCTCCAGCGACCCTGCGGATCACGGATGACCGGCAGGGCAAGTCATAGGCTCCAGTGGTGAGGAGCCGAGCATTTCAGCTGACTACTGAGGAGGCACGCGCCGCACCCGATGTGGTGACAGGTATGATTCTTTCCCTCTATCTTATTTTTAGGATGTTATGTTATTGATATGTGCTCTGTATGTATATGTATGCATTAGGATCGTTCCATGTGAATGGCCTCCCAGTTCAGGTGTTATTTGATTCGGGTGCATCCCGATCATTCATTTCCCTTGCGCTTAGCAAGAAGTTTCATGAGCCATCCAACGAGTTAGATTGCCCTTTGGAGGTGGAGATTGCTGATGATCGATCGGTGCGAGCATCGATAGTATTTCGAGATTGCGTGCTGCGTTTGTTCGAGGAGAGCTATTTGGTAGATTTGGTTCCCATACCGTTGCGTGGGAACAAGGTGATTATAGGCATGGATTGGCTGAGCCCTAATGGGGCGGTGATAGATTGCGCGCAGCAGCTAGTGCAGGCCAGGACCCCAAGCGGGGGAGAGTTAGTGATTCATGGTGAGAGGCCCCAGTATGGACCCGCTGTATGTTCAGCAGCGAGGGCTAGGCGTTACCTTCAGCAGGGATGCGCATGATATGTCGTGTATGTGATGGATACCCGGGAGGCAGGTAAGGTGACAGTGAGCGGGGTTCCGGTGGTCCGAGATTTCGCAGATGTTTTCCCAGAGGAGCTTCCTGGGATACCTCCGGAGCGACAGGTGGAGTTCAGGATTGACCTTGTTCCTGGTGCGGCTCCGATAGCCAAGGCACCGTATCGGTTGGCTCCTCCCGAGATGCAGGAGTTGTCTACGCAGCTGCTAGACAAGGGATTTATTCGTCCGAGCAGTTCGCCCTGGGGAGCCCCGATTCTGTTTGTGAAGAAGAAGGACGGGTCGCATCGGATGTGTATAGATTATCGGGAGCTGAACAAGGTAACAGTGAAGAACCGTTACCCGCTTCCGAGGATTGATGACCTCTTTGACCAGCTTCAGGGAGCATCTTGGTTCTCCAAGATTGATTTGCGTTCGGGTTATCATCAAATGAGGGTCAGGGAGGAGGATATGCAGAAGACCACATTTCGGACGCGCTATGGCCATTATGAGTTCGCGGTGATGCCGTTTGGGCTCACCAATGCTCTTGCCGCGTTCATGGACCTCATGAACCGTGTATGCAGATCGATGCTAGACCGGTCTGTGATAGTCTTTATCGATGATATCTTGGTTTATTCCAAGACTCGGGAGGAACATGAGGAGCATCTGAGAGAGGTGTTAGAGACCCTGAGGAGGGAGAGCTTGTATGCCAAGTTCTCCAAGTGTGAGTTTTGGTTGCGCGAGGTGCAATTTCTTGGACACCTCGTCAACCAGAACAGGATTTTGGTCGATCCGGCCAAGGTCGAGGCCGTGATGAGATGGGAGGTTCCGAAGTCTCCATCCGAGATTCGGAGTTTCCTGGGATTGGCAGGCTACTATCGGAGATTTATCCAGGATTTCTCCAAGATAGCCGTACCCCTGACGCGGCTGACGAAGAAAGTCGTGGTCTTTCGGTGGGGACCCGAGCAGCAGGCCGCATTTGAGACGTTGAGACAGAGATTGTGTGAGGCACCGATCTTAGTCCTGCCAGAGGGCGTAGAGGATTTTGTGGTTTATTGTGATGCGTCCATTTCTGGGTTGGGCGCGGTACTGATGCAGAGGGGGCATGTCATTGCCTACGCTTCGAGGCAGCTCAAGCCTCACGAGGCGAACTACCCGACGCACGATTTGGAGTTGGGGGCGGTGGTCTTTGCCCTCAAGATTTGGCGGCATTACCTCTACGGGGTTCGATGTACCATCTACACGGACCACAAGAGTTTGAGGTACCTCATGGATCAGCCGAATCTGAACATGAGGCAGCGTCGATGGTTGGATGTGGTGAAGGACTATGATTGTGAGATCCTTTACCACCCGGGGAAGGCCAATGTGGTGGCCGATGCGCTTAGCCGCAAGGCGACGCCGATCAGGGACGTTTGTATGAGGGTGACCGTGGTGACTCCCCTGTTGGAGCAGATTCGGGAGGCTCAACAGGAGGCTATCAAGGAGGAGCATCGGAAGAGCGAGCGTGTGGGTCAGGTTTCCTCCTTTGATTATGATAGTCGAGGACTATTGACACTACACCACAGGGTTTGGGTGCCGTATCACGGAGGTGTGCGCCAGATTTTGATGGAGGAGGCGCACAAGTCCCGATTCTCTATTCATCCCAGGGCGACGAAGATGTATAGGGATCTTCATCTAGACTATTGGTGGCCCTGCATGAAGAGGGATGTGGCATGGTATGTCGAGCGATGTTTAACCTGCAGGAAGGTCAAGGCCGAACATCAGAGGCCACATGGCAAGATGCAGCCGTTGGATATTCCACTGTGGAAATGGGAAGATATCACGATGGATTTTATCACGAAGCTTCCCAGGACCGCACGTGGAGTGGATTCGATTTCGGTCATCGTGGATAGATTGACCAAGAGTGCTCACTTTATCCCGATTTAGGAGAGCATATCGGCTGAGAAATTGGCCGACATCTACATCAGGGAGATTGTGGCACAGCATGGGGTGCCAGTATCGGTGATCTCGGACAGGGATGTGCGTTTTACTTCCAGATTTTGGAAGAGATTCCATGATGAGTTGGGCACTCGTCTGCATTTTAGCACTGCCTTTCACCCGCAGACGGATGGGCAGAGCGAGCGGACCATCCAGACTCTGGAGGATATGCTGCGGGCGTGCGTGCTAGACTTCGGTGGTAGCTGGGATACCTATCTTCCCCTGGCCGAGTTCTCTTACAACAACAACTATCACGCGAGTATCGACCGCCCTCCCTTCGAGATGTTGTACGGACGGAGGTGTAGGACCCCGATATGCTGGGGTGAAGTTGGCCAGAGGGTCATGGGGAGCACCGAAGTGGTGCTCAAGACGACCGAGAGGATCCAGCAGGTCCGGAGCAGGCTTCAGACTGCTCAGAGTCGGCAGAAAAGTTATGCCGACAAGCGTCGATCCGATTTGGAGTTCCAAGTCGGGGATATGGTTCTCCTGAAGGTGTCGCCCTGGAAAGGCGTCATTCGATTCAGGAAGCGGGGCAAGTTGGGCCCACGATTCATCGTACCGTTCAGGGTCGTAGCCCGGGTGGGCAAGGTAGCATATAGGTTGGATCTGCCAGCCGAGCTCAACCAGATCCACAACACTTTCCATGTTTCCCAGTTGCGAAAGTGCCTAGTAGACGATTATGCAGTAGTACCTTTGGAGGATATTCAGTTTGATGACAGCCTGAATTACATTGAGCGCCCAGTCGCAATCCTCGACAGGAAGTCGAAGGATTTGAGGAACAAGAAGGTGGAGCTAGTGAAGGTGCAATGGCAGCACCGCAAGGGTTCGGAATGGACTTGGGAGCCGGTGGACGAGATGATGGAGCATTATCCTGAGCTATTTCAGGATCGAGTAGCATACTTCGAGGACGAAGTCTAAAATAAGTGGGGGAGATTTGTAGCACCCGGTTCCGGGTACGTAAATCTTATTTGAGTATTTCCCTTCTTTTAGCCTTGGACTCGGCGAATCACAGGTCCGACTCGCCGAGTAGATGCAGGACCCGGGACATGTTTAAGTTGTCGACTCGGCGAGTCCATATCCTGGACTCGGCGAGTCACAGCTGTTGGATGAAACCCTAAGTTTTAGGGGTTTGCACCCTATTTAAAGGACTTATCCGCCCCAGGCCAGCCCCCATTCTCTCCCCAGAGCTCCCAACCCTCGTTTATGCTTGTTCTTTGAAGTATTGAAGCTTTGTTGTGTGCTTTTGGAAGGTTTTGAAGGAGGAAGGAAGTAGATCCAGAAGAAGGGAAGCCATCCAGGCATTATTGTGTTCTTCCAACAGTTCCTTTAAGGTATAACCCGTTTTCCCCATGATTCTTTGCTTAGTACTTCATTTAGGTCTTTCTTGGACAAATCCCCAAGCTTGTATGTGCATTATATGTCGTTTGGCCTCTGGATCTAGGCAAGATTGAGCTCCAGGAGCTCAGATCTGTTAGCTTTATAGCCCCATGTTGCTTGTTCACCCTAGATCTACCCCTTTTGAGACATTTTGAGCCATAAAATCCATTTTGGTGAATATCCACACGTAAAGTTGGAAACTTTACGTGTGATTCGTGTCCTAGAAGTCCGGATCTGTGAATGGCATGGACTGGAATCGAGAAAATCTGTGTATTTAGTGGGTGCATGGCAACGACTCGGCGAGTCGTTCATATGACTCGGCGAGTCTGTTCGCGAGTCTCCGAGTTTGTCCCCTTTTTGTAGTGTCGAGTGAGCAGTGAGTCACGGGGTGTGACTCAGTGAGTCGGAAGCTAAACTCATCTATGGAGGTACTCGGCGAGTCAATGCCCTGACTCGGCGAGTTCAAGGCAATATTCTTAGATCAAGAACAGACTCGGCGAGTTGTTCATACAACCCGGCGAGTCTCAGCATAAGTGTTCTTCGGATGAAGATGAACTCGACGAGTTGTTCATACAACTCGGCGAGTCTTAGCATAAGTGTTCATCGGATGAAGATGAACTCGACGAGTTGTTCATACAACTCGACGAGTAGGATGAAGGACTTGGATATTGGTTAAGAAGGTGAACCCGTCGAGTCGTCGCCTAACTCGACGAGTAGGATCGGGATTCAGGGCAGTCGTTTGGATAGGGACTCGGCGAGTTGGAAAGCCAACTCGGCGAGTCGGGTCAACTGAAAGTGACTCTGACTTTGACTTAGGGCATGGTTAGGGGTAAAATGGTCATTTTACCCAAAGGTCAGTGAGCAGTGTTTGATTGGGTATATTGTGGGAATTGCAGCCGGAGGATTTCCGGAGCAGCAGCATCAGCAGTAGGCAGTCAGTTCCCGATCAGATCAGCAGCTACTTCGAGGTGAGTTACCATCCAGTAGCGGTGGGTCTAAGGCCACAACGCCGACCCACCAGTATGAGACGTATGGTAGATGATTGTCTTTGTGATATCATCTAGGTTTACTACTACCTGATATGTTATATGCTAGCATGATATGTTGTATGTGATAGTAGTCGAGTTCGGTTGTTAAGACCGAAGGGTAGTCAGACATCCCAGGTACGTCTGACAGTATATGATGATATGTTTGCATGCTGGCTTGTTATGTTATATGCGATAGAGGTAGTATGAGGGGACTAGTCCCTATGGTCGGTTGTTAGGACCGACGGGTAGTCAGCACCCCAGAAGGGCTTGACATGGGTAGTCAGCACCCCAGAATGGCTTGACATGGGTAGTCAGCACCCCAGAATGGCTTGACACGGGTAGGATGGCACCCCAGAACGGCCGTACCGGGTATTCAGGCACCCCAGAATAGCCTGGCAGTATGTATGTTACGTGTTTGTATGGTATGTGGTACGATGGGGGAACTCACTAAGCTTTGTGCTTACAGTTTTCAGTTTTGGTTTCAGGTACCTCCTCAGATAGGGGAAAGGAGTCGGCGCGGTAGCAGCATGTCACACACACACTCTCCGGTTTCCGCATTTACGAGCTTCACTGGGATTTGTACTCTGATATTTTGATTGAATGTATGAATTGGCTTTTAGACATGGTTCACTTTGTGTTATGATTTGATCAGACAACGTTTTTAGTTATTAATATTTTCTAAAGTAATGTTTTTAAAACAAAATTTTTGGTCATGAAAATTGGGTCGTTACAATCTTGCGTCGCAACTTCTTAGTCTTTCGATCAACAATTGCCTCTGGTTCATCAATCAACCTTTTGTTCTCATCGATTCTCAAATCCGAAAGTGGAATCATGTCGGGAACTTCTCCCGTGAACTTCCTCAAATAACACACATGAAAAATGTTATGAATTCCATTCAGTTCTTCTGGTAGTTCGATCTTGTAAGCTTGGTTCCCAATCCTCTGAAGAACTTTAAATGGTCCAATAAACCTTGGACTTAATTTTCCCCTTTTACCAAATCTTATAAGTCCCTTCCACGGCGAGACTTTAAGCAAAACCAAATCTCCAACTTCAAAAGTCATCGGTCTTCGCTTGTTGTTAGCATAGCTCTTTTGACGATCCTGAGCTGCTAACATTCTTTCCCTAATTATTTTCAACTTTTCAGCAGTTTGATGGACTATCTCCGGTCCCATAAACTGCTTATCCCCAACCTCAAGCCAACAAGATGGCGTACGACACTTCTGTCCATACAAAGCTTGATAAGGTTCCATCTTTATGCTCGAGTGGAAATTATTATTGTAGGAAAATTCTACCAAAGGTAAATGTTCATCCCAATTACCTTGGAATTCCAGGGTACATGCTCTCAACATATCTTCAAGTGTTTGTATCGTTCGTTCGCTCTGACCATCAGTCTGTGGATGGTAAGTTGTACTTAAACACAACTTGGTACCCAATTCCTATTGTAGACTTTTCCAAAATCGCGAGGTGAAACGGTTGTCACGATCTGACACAATCGTTAATGGAACACCGTGAAGCCTCACAATTTCCTTCACGTAAGAATTCACAAGCTTTTCCATAGACCATTTCTCCTTGGCTGCTATGAAATGCGCACTCTTAGTGAATCGATCAACGACCACCCAAATCATGTCGTGACCACTTTTTGTTCTGGGCAGTTTAGTGACAAAATTCATAGCAATGTCTTCCCACTTACCCATAGGAACAGGCAATGGTTCTAAACTCCCATACGGTTTCTGATGTTGTGTCTTGACTATCGCACAAGTCACACACTCGGCCACATACTTTGCAACATCAAGCTTCATCGTCGGCCACTAGTAGTAGGGTTTCAGGTCCCTATACATTTTAGTGCTACCGGGATGAATCGAGTACATGGTCTTGTGAGCTTCTTCCATCTGAAGATCTCTGGATCCTCTTGTCTTAGGTATCCAAATCCGATCTTGGAACACCTTCAGTCCATGACTGTTTATACCGAACACCAACGTTTTGCCCAAACGTTCCTCCTTTCAGTCATTCTTCTCAGAAGCTTCCTCTTGAGCTTTCTTTATACTTTCCACAATGGTCGAGACAACTTCAATTCTCAACGCTCTTGGCCTTTTCCTTTCAAGATTGACTTTCCGACTGAGAGCATCAACAACAACATTAGCTTTACCAGGGTGGTAAAGTATCTCATAGTCGTAGTCCTTAAGTAACTCTAGCTAGCGTCGTTGCCTCATATTCAATTCTTTCTGATTAAAGAGATATTGGAGACTCTTATGATCAGTGAAAACTTTGCATTTCGTGCCATAGAGGTAATGCCTCCATATTTTCAGAGCGAAAACTACCGCTGTCAACTCCAAATCATGAGTCGGGTAGTTCTTTTCATGCTCTTTCAATTGTCAAGACGCATATGCGATCACCTTATCTCTTTGGGTCAAAACACAACCTAATCCAACCCCATACGCATCGCTATAAATAGCGAAGTCTTCAAATCCATCGGGTAGAGAAAGTATCGATACCTCACATAGTATCTTCTTTAGCTTCTCGAATGCTTCTTTATGCTTATCACTCCAAGAATATGTAGCTCCTTTGTGGGTCAAAGCTGTCAATGGACTAGCGATCGAAGAAAAGCCTTGGATAAACCTTCGGTAATATCCGACTAATCCCAAAAAGCTTCGGATTTCTGTGGGACTTTTTGGTTGTTCCCACTTCATTACAGCTTCAATCTTTGCTGGATCAACCATTATCCCTTCTTGGTTGACCACGTAACCCAAGAATTGGACTTCTCGAATCCAAAAATCACACTTGGAGAACCTTGCATATAGCTTCTCCTTCTTCAAAACTTCTAACACTTCTCGCAAGTGTCTGCCATGCTCCTCTTGGCTTTTCGAATAAATCAGAATGTCATCTATGAACACTATCACAAATTTATCAAGGATTGGATTACAAACCCTGTTCATTAAATCCATGAATGCTGCTGGAGCATTGGTTAGTCCAAACGACATAACCAAAAACTCGTAGTGTCCATATCGTATTTTGAATGCAGTCTTCTCTATATCCTGCTCTCTTACTTTCAGCTGATGATATCCTGACCTCAGGTCGATCTTTGAAAAATAACTTGAACCTTGTTAGTTGATCGAACAAGTCATCAATCCTCGGCAACGGGTATCTATTCTTTATCGTTGCTTTATTCAGCCTCCTGTAATTAATGCACATCCTCATACTTCCATCTTTCTTCTTTACGAATAACACAGGAGCTCCCCAGGGCGATGAACTAGGTCTAAGGAAACCTTTGTCCAATAACTCCTGAAGTTGCATCATCAGCTCCTTCATTTCCGTCGGTGCTAATCGATAAGGTTCTTTTGCTATTGGCGTCGCCCATGGCAACAAGTCTATTCTAAACTCCACTTGTCTATCAGGTGGTAATCCGGGAAGATCTTCGGGAAATACTTCCGGATAATCACATACGACAGGAATGCTCCGCATCTCCTTTTTCTCCTTCTTAGCATCGATCGCGAATGCCAAATATGATGTACATCCCTTGGCCAAACACTTTCTGGCTTTCATTAGCAAAATGATCCCATAATTTACTCTGCGTTTGTCCCCATACACCATAAATGACTCTTTCCCTGGCGGGTTTACCTTTACAATCTTTTTCTTGCACAATATCTCGGCGTCATTGGCGCTAAGCCAATCCATTCCAAGCACGATGTCGAAACCGTTAAGTTCGATAGGCAATAATTCCTCATGGAACTTATTCCCATTCAAGTCAGTTAAGATGTTTTTCATACGATGGATAACAAGTATAAACTTGCCACTAGCAACTTCGACTAATAAAGCATTATCTAGTCTATCGACAGGTAAAGCTAGTTTTCTACCAAATTCATGCGAAATAAAGGAGTAGTTGGCTCCAAAATCAAATAAAATTTGGGCAGACAATTTGTTTACGAGAAAGGTACCTGAAGCGACATCAGCTTCATCTTTAGCAGCTTCCAGTGTCATCTGGAATGCTCTCGCCTTCGGCTTTGGCGGAATGTTGGGTCTAGCTGCCTCATTCTTCTTCGGGCAGTCCCTCGACATGTGTCCCTCCTCACCACAACCATAACAAACTTTCTTAGTGAGGGTACATTCATTGGCATAGTGCCCTGGCTTTCCACACTTGTAGCACGTGGCCACTACCCCACATTTTCCATGATGCTTCTTCTTACATTTGTCGCACCATTTCGCTTCGCCTCCTCCTCCTCTCGAACTAGACTTCGAGAACTTGTTTTTTCTTGTTGGACCCTGAAGTTCCATTGAACTTCCTCTTTTCACCAACATCTATCCTTTCCAGACCCTTTTCCTTTTGCTGGGCATCCACATTCTTAGCTGCACGAAAAGCTATCTTCAAAGTAGTTGCCATCTTGACTATCGGACCAAAGTCGGCAGGCAGTCCATTAGCAAACCTCTCCATCTTGGAGAGTTCCGTTGGCACTAGGTACGAAAATAACTTCATTTTCTCAGTGAATGCAGTAGCATAGTTATCTATGCTCATCCTCCCCTTCTTCAAGTTTTGGAACTCATTGTTTAGATCAATCATATCTATCTCTAAACAATATTGTACCCTTAACTGTTCCAAGAGCTCCTCCCATGACATTTTCAGGGCTTCTCCTCATGGCATAGTATCTTCCAGCAACTTTCACCAACTCAAGACTCCAGTCTAAAGTTGTCTAACTACAAAGACAGTCTTCTGTTTGTTGCTACAGTCGCAACTTTCAAATACCATCTCCATTTCGGAGATCCAATCCATAATCTCAATAGGCTTCGGGCTTCCAGAAAGACTTGGCGGCTTGGCGCCCAAGAAGTTCTTGTACATTCGCCCATCCTTGTTATTTGTCGTTTCCGGATCGTTCCTTCGTTCTCCTTGAGTCCCAACTTGACTCACCATGCGACTATTGTTCCCTTCCTCCGATTGCTCGGGAATCAATTTGGGTTCCTCAATAGGTATGATAGGTTCATCCCTATTATCATGCAACATTTGTCGCATTTCATCCCTTTGTTCATTTAACATAGCCCGAATCATGGCTTGCACCCCAGCCATCGTTATTGGTTTTGGTGTTGCTGCTACAACAGGTATTTGCTCAATCACTGGCGGTTGATTCCTATTTTCATCAGCATTTCCAACTCCACTTCTTGTTCTCACCATTTTTGATCTACACACCGAATAAGGTGAAATTAGATCCTCATTCACGATAGATACTCAAACATCCTTATCACTCCGAAACTTTTGCATGCTAGTTCTAATATCGTAGACGTACGCTTAGAATCCTACACACATAAGGTTTCTAGATCCGGTCGGCAACAGACCATAGATCCGAACAAATAATATCATATATGGCAACATATAACATTTAGCACATAAAGCATTTTACGCAACTTTCCTAAAATAAACTAGTGTTAGTGTCTAAAACATAACAAACATACATCTCAAAATTTCACTTAGCGTTTTAAGTTTAAGTCTAGAAATCCTACAAATTCCTAGTTCGCTTAAACTAATGCTCTGATACCAGCTGTGACATCCCCAAAATCACGGCCAGAAAAGACCGATTTCATTTATGTTTTTTAAAATAATTTCAGAGTAAATCCTTTTGATTTAAAAGAGTTGCGGAATTTGTTCCCAAAACAAAATATGATAAAATAATATTTATCAAAGCATTTCATCAAGAGATGCATTTTCATTATATAATCAAAACTCGGGATGTCATGTTCCGATACTGTTGGGGTGCAAAGTTCTTCATTCATGACTTTGTAAATGTTTGACTTTTGTAAAACCCACTTGCATGTGGTGCTTTAGCCTTTAGACCCATTTGTTAGAGAGTGAGAGAGAGAGACATGTAAACACCTCTATAAATAGTGGGTTTGTCCACTTGTAGAGGTGTGCTTGAGAGATGTAGAAGTGAGTGTGTAAGTGTGTCTTAATTATGTAGTCTAGATCTAGATCCTTTTTGTAAACACCATATACATTCAATATATCTCTTAAACACCCAAATCACCATGTTCAATTGTGCAAGCTTTAATTCTGCATGCCAAACCATGTTCTTTGTCACTACAATTGGTATCAGAGCGGGTCTTCAAGATCAAGGTGATATTTGAAGAACGATTCTCGGTTTGGCAATTTTTTGTCGCAATTTGATCAATCTTGGTGAGTCTCTCTATGATCTCTCGTAATCATTGAATCATGCGTAGCGTTTTTGATTTTTGATCGTTTGATTCGTTGGATCAAATTTTTTCGTGAAAAAACCGTTTGTTACGATCCAATAAAAATTTTCGTTGATCAAGCCCGATTCATTCTAAAATCCATTTGTTTGATTCGATTCTCGATTTACAATTGTTTAATTCGATTCACAATTATTCATTTTAATCAAATACTATCCAAATGTGAATTGAATTTGTCATCGTCGGCTCAAAATTCATGTTGTTTAAGATGTTCTTAATCAAATTCTTGTTAGCACAAATTGTATGACAAAATCTAACCAGTTACTGTTCTTCAATGGCCCAATGTTTTGATCTATTAAAAATCAATCAGTTATCAAATTCGTTAACCCAAATCAAGGATCTGATACTGTTCATGGAACCATTTTATTTAGCCCACATATTCGAAGTCAATATTGTTCATGTATCTTGATTCCAAAAGTGTTTGATCCAGCATCTTTAAACTGTGAGCCCAACAAGTTGTTAAATACATTTGATACGTATTAGTGATTGTTCAACATTCGTCATCGTCATATGCAATACCGAGTTGTACAATCGTTCCAAGATTATTTCAGTTCTTTCATCGATTGTTTGTTAATTTCGTATTCTTAAGATCCGATTTCATTTTCTCGTTTGTTGTTGATTGATAGCCTGAAAATGAGATTCGATTTCATATGATTGGCATATGATGAAATCGATTTTGGTCAAGCTATAATTTGAGAAATCGAAAAATTGATTATTTGATTTTGATAAAATTGGTCAAGAACACGATGAAGAATAGTTGAAGAATGTTACGATTTATGTTAAAAATGGGTGTTTGATCCGAAAATAGATTAAAGATCGATAGATTTGGTGTTCGTCGGGGTCAACCAAAAAGTCAAACTCAGAACTTTCGGTGGTCAACGATGTTTTCTGTGTTCTTGTGTTTGATAGTTGTAATCGATAGTTCAAAGTTGAATGGAGCTTTGAACGTTGAAGTGAATTCGAAGGATTTGGGAAACTCAATTTTGATGTTTGGTATTTGTTTGGACGGAAATAGATAGAACGATGATCGATGATTTGGCTTGGCTTCAAGGGCTTCGATTTCTGATCGATTTGAAGTTGATAAATCAAATTCATGTTTTTGGTGTTTTATACGAAGGCTCGATGTCTGAATTTTGATCTTTGTTGAAATTGTTTGATGAATGGACGAAGCATTTGGTTTAGGGACGAACGAACCTTATGATGGACTGGATTGGAAATCTATGCTTAACTGAGTATGAATATTCGAAGGGTTGAAATTTGTTGTTGATGTCAACGATTTTGGAGTTGAGGCGTATGATCGATTTTGGAGTCGATATCTCAAAGTCGACCGCCACAATTAACGGCCACAATTAACGAAGGGTTGAAGAAGATTTGGGAATAGATTTTCAGTGATGTTTGATTTGAGAAAAACGAAGACTGTGATTTGGATTTGATTCAAAGGGTATGGACTGGAAAAGGATTTTGTATGTTGTTGATTTTGGGTTTGGTGAAATGAACCAACGAAGGATCTGTTGATTTTGATGATTTTGGAACGAAGGGTATGTGAATGGATTGCAAAAAGCGAAGGGTCCATCTGTTTGGATTTTGAAGATTATCTGGGAATCGATTTTGATTTACGAAGACTGGGAAGTTTTGGATTAAAATTCGAAGGGGGTATTTTGAAAATTTACGAAGACTTTTACTGCTCATTATTGTTCATTAATGAGTCTTCGTAAATGACAAAGTTTCGAAAACAGCCCCTGAACCTTCGATTTGTTGACACTTCGAAAATTAAAGCATGTTTTGTATGTTTGACACTTTTCGCCCAACTTCGAAAAAATTTTGGTACTTCGCATTTTTGGGCATGGTCTTCGTATGTTTGGTGCACAAGGGCAGAATTTACAAAGATAGTCCCTGAAACTTTGAATTTTTGGCAGTTTTCACCCAAATTCGAAAAAGGATTTTTTTTTGCTGAAAATTGAAGAATGTTCATTTCTGGTCCCTGCAGTTTGTACAAATTGACGCTTTCTATCCAGATTTGAAAAAGGGGGAGAGTTTTGCATATTTGGCTATTTTGGACACAACGGGTCCCTGCAAGTTTCAAAAAGTGACAATTTCTACCCGGATTTTGAAAAATCTTGCAACTTTCATCCAAAAAGTCAAAATTTTTCATAAATTGAAAATTTTTTGTGGCTTTTTCGTGATTGTTTTTCTGTGCAAGATTTTTGGTGATTCATTTTTGGTACACATCAAGGGGGAGTATCGTGAAGACTATTCCTCGGGCGCTTCTCATCCTTAGTGGGTTTTATAATCATTTTTTGATTATAAAAAGGGGAGAATGATGGGTATTCGAAGCTTCTCGGGTTTGTCGAATATTCATTTGCGGATTTGAAGACCGGTGTTACTTCGAGGGGGAGTTTGGTCTTGATCGCGCTAGCTCGTTGGAGATTAAAGTCGGACATCCAATCCTAACTTTGAGGGGGAGAATGTTAGGGTGCAAAGTCACTCTTGGATGTAGTGTTTTAGGCTTACTCTCTTGTATGTGTAAATGGGTTGAGTCTTTCCTATAAATAGGAAGTGAGTGACTCCCATTATGAAAAGAACCATTTGGAGTGTTAGACTAGAGAGAGAAATTTTGTACAAACCCATTTGTATATTCTTTCTAGATCTAATATGAGTTTACACAGATTTATTTACTCATTGTGTTCTTGATTTTGTATGATGAATCACTAGATCTTTCTAATTCCGCACATGCCATCAGAATCAACACCACTACAATTGTCAATTTCTACCCATTTTTGAGAAATTTTGTCAAAGGCGATCCATGAACGAAGCTAAAAATTCAATATTTTTTGGGTTTTTCGGATTGAAGCACAAAGTTTATGCCACATGTTAAGGGGGAGTTTTGGCATGAAAAATTCCGAATAGGGCACGTTCTTTTTCCTTTGGAGTTTTATAATCAAATTTCGATTATAAAAAGGGGGAGAAGTTTTATATGGAAATTCGAACTTGAATTTTTCATATTACGCGGATTTGAAGACCGAAGTGATCTTGAAGTTTTGAAGCCACGAGATGATGCAATTGGAAGTTCGGAAGTGATGTATTCGAAATGGGTTTGGATTTATTGAAGATTTTTGGGGTGTGTTTTTATGCGCAACTTTTGGGTGATTATTTGGAGTTTGGAATACTCTTAATCATTCGTTGTTGCTTGGTTTGTAAGGTCTCACATCCTAGAGCCCAAATTGAAGATTCATGGAAGAATTGAAGATTGAAGTTCGTTTCTACATGTGTCACCTTTGAGGCTCGAACCGCGTAGTGTTTGATTTTGGAAGATTTGAAGTGGGTCATTCATTCCTAACTTTGAGGGGGAGAATGTTGGGGTGCAAAGTTCTTCATTCATGACTTTGTAAATGTTTGACTTTTGTAAAACCCACTTGCATGTGGTGCTTTAGCCTTTAGACCCATTTGTTAGAGAGTGAGAGAGAGACATGTAAACACCTCTATAAATAGTGGGTTTATCCACTTGTAGAGGTGTGCTTGAGAGATGTAGAAGTGAGTGTGTAAGTGTGTGTTAATTATGTAGTCTAGATCTAGATCCTTTTTGTAAACACCATATACATTCAATATATCTCTTAAACACCCAAATCACCATGTTCAATTGTGCAAGCTTTAATTCTGCATGCCAAACCATGTTCTTTGTCACTATAGATACAGACCATAAAGCATAAACGATAACATTACAAGTCATTCAACAAATATATACATATACAGACTTGTAAACAAAACAACTCGATGATTCATCCATCTTATGCCCTTGCGCCACTTCCTGTAATACAAATAAAACTGAGCGGGTCAGGCTTGGGAGCCTGGTGAGCATATAGGGTTTTCAACCCACAATAAATAAATTATATTAATTTCACCAACCAACAATAACCCGATTACCCATTCCCGTAATCCTCACTTTACGTCCCTAAAACAACATCTATCTCAAGGGACCTAATCTAGGATTTTCATCGGTACGGACATTACTGCTAAGGGGTTTCCTCAACAATAGATATCCTAAAGGAAACCATGAGGGGGATAGAGTACACCGGTGAACACATCGTACACAACACCTACAGGTTATGAACCTGCTAGCGTTCCACAGGACTGTCTAGAAAAAGTCTGTGGTCGTTATCCATACTCCGCTGAATAACTAGATCAACAACAACAACATCGAGGCCTCTCATCTGTTTATCACACATCAACTATCTACCCATGTTCAACCCAACATATTAGTAGATAAAAATATATATTTTTAGACATAGTTTAAAACATGTATAGCATGTTCAGTCAATATATATTCCACATAACAGATGAGGCACACCCACATAACACGTATTTCATAGAAAATAAATCAGATCTACGAGATAGAAGAGAGTGAATATACATTCACACACATAACAACAAAATTATACGCATAACACGTATTTCGTATAAAATACTTCATAATTATGTGTTAGAAGAAAGTAACTACACACTCACTTGATCAGAAGATGATTGGACAGCACTACGACTTGCAGAAGTAGTATTCTTCAGTAGATCTAGAAGATCTTCACAAAAACCTGGCTCCTCGCGGGCAGAGCTTCGGCTCGGGAATCACACTTCTCGGGATCTTCGGGGCTTCGAAACTTGTTTCGGGGCTCGGGATTGATACCGGGGCTTCGGGATATTTCTAGCACGCAAAACGATGCAAAATGGGAGAAAGAGAAGAGAAAATGAGCAAATGAGCCGGCTGCTCTCGCATCCCTTTTATAGGAGGCTGAGGCCTCGCAGTACGCTGGGTGTACGCCAGTACGATGGGCGTACTCCTCCGAAATCGTCATTGCATGCGTCATCCGAAGAACTCGAGTGCGAGGGTCGTCATGCTTCGTTGTACGTTGGGCGTACTTCGGATAAGTCCGATGACTCCCCTTCGGATAATGTCGGATTTAATAATTAAATTTATATATTAATTATTTAATAAACTTCAAAAATTCATATCTTCTTCCTACGAACTCCGTTTTCGGCGTTCTTTATATCCATGCGTAGGTGAGACTATGCTCTACAACTTTCGTTTAGACTCCGTCGGCTTATTTTAACTTTATTTTTATTATTTATTTTTAGTAGGCCGGGACAGGAAAACTTTGTTATAACTTCATAACTTCTTCGTCCGATGTCCGTCTCGCCTATCTTTTTATCGCTTCGCTACCACTAACGAGATCTTCGATTCTCGTTTAGATTGTTTCAGCTAAAAAATGTTTGATCTCAAATCGAGTATTCGGGCTGCATATTGCTAAGTTGAAACTTCAGAAAATCATAACTTCCTCATACGAAGTTAGATTTGGGCGTTCTATATATATTCAGAAACCTTGTTTCGGCCATTACAACTTTATGTAAAGATATCGAGTTTATTTTACACTTAAATTTTGACGATTATTTTTATTCTTAAGTAATCAAATCACAAAATTAAGCAATTAAGCACAAAACACGTAATACTCAAAGAATACACTTCTATTATTTCAAAATGGGTTACAAAGGTTAACCTAGACTATTATATCAACATTAATGACAAGCCCAAAAACACAGGCGTTACAGTACATATCAATACCTGCTAGATAGGGAGAGAACATACAATACAGCTAGTACACGCAGAACATAACAATACATACAGGCTAGACAGAGAAAGAACACACAATACAACTAGCACATACATTACATATACATTCATGCAGTTATGTGAGCCACTACACGGGGCATGGCACTACATGCCATGACCGTTTTTGTATCCAGAATTCCCTTAATTGGGGAGCGTATGAGTTTGCATATAGATCTATACTGGATTGACTATCCTACACCTTGTTGTTAGCTACAGTGGAACTTGCAAGTCTACGGGTTCCAAATGTCATTTCTTACGGCGTCTTACATCGTCGTTTTACTAGAGTCGGTAGCAGGATACAGGCCGATCACATGTTACTTTAAATTACAATTGGTTTAAGGTAGTTAGTACAGCAGTAGTTACTTATTACTATACTACAGTACTATAATATTTCCCGGTACATTCACTTCGTGAAAATTCACACGATGCACGGTAATGTCAAAACTATATTTTTGGTTAATGATAATCGGACTTGGGAAAATACACACTCTTACAAGAGACACACACAGATACTAGATGCCTTGGTAGAAGGCTACTTTTAGTAGGAAACATAGGGTTTTCTAGAGGAGTTCAAAACATCTTACAAAACATCTTACAAATACTTTCATGCAAATTCAGACACTAATATACTTATGATCTCACCAACTTTAAAGCTGATACTCGCTTTCAAAATAACTTGTATTCTCAGGTCACCAGTAGACAAGTACAGGTGCCAGGTTTTGAGAAGATGGAGTTCGTTCAAGACTCATCTTTTATTTTGATATGTATTTTTGGTGTCTATATAACTCGACAGAACACACTTGTATGAAATTATATTATTAATGCAATGGATGATGTTGTTTCTTATTTACTACTTTGCATTGTTGTGATACTGAACATGACGTCCTCTGCCCCAGAACGTTTCCGCCATTCATGGTTTTGGGGTGTGACACTCTTGCATGTTTTTATGAGCCTATGTGGTAATATATATATATATATATATATATATATATATATATATATATATATATATATATATATATATATATATATATATATATATATATGGTGACCAACTGGGTATTGCTTGTTGTTACTATGATATGTGTTATTGTGTATTGGGACTGCTGATAGTCCCCTAGGTTGCTGATAACTCATCAGGCATGTTGTTTTCTCATTGAGACTTTGGGTAGTCTCTGGGGTTGCTGATAACCCACCGAGCGTGCTGTTTGCCCGATGAGACTTCGGGTAGTCTCCAGGGTTGTTGATAACTCATAGCTACTTATTTATGTTGTGTTATGTGTGGTATTTTGGGGAACTCACTAAGCTTTGTGCTTATGATTCGTGGTTTACATGTTTCAGATTTTCTTATATTAAAGGAGGGGCACGACTCGATTGCATCGCATCAATGGGGGACTTGTGCACATGATAACTTTTAATGATACTCTGATAAATGTTTTAAGACCTTGTAGTTGTGATTTGAATAAAAGCTTAATGTTTTAACTAGAAATTATGGGTTGAAATTTGGTGCGTTACATTAAAAATTATTACTACAATGCCACGATAGCAGATACCTTGTGTTGGTCATAAATTAGGGTTAAACCTGCTCCATTTCACTTGTTAATGTCATCAAGAAGTAAGTCTAGATACCATTTCCAAGTTGTTTTGTTCTCAACTGCAACTACTACCCAAGCAATGGGGTATATATGGTTGTCAGTGTCTCTTCCAACTGCCGATAGAAGCTCACCTCTGCAAATACCCTTTAGAAAAGACCCATCTACACCTATAACCCTCCTGCACCCTTCAATCCAGCCATCCTTTACGCCTTTGATACAAATGTACATATTTAAAAAATAAACTATGGAATCAGGCATTATATCCGTATCAATTTTCATTGTTGACCTAGGATTTGATCTCAATATTTCATATCCATAACTCCACAATTTTTCATAATGTGAGTTCAAACTGCCTTCAATCTCATTAAGTGCAAACTTCTTTGCATTTCTATATTTCCCTACACTTACATTGACATTGAAATTTTCCCCAACCTTAGTCCTCATTTCCCTATAACTCATTTTTGGATTTTCTAAAATCTCATTAAAAAAATGTTTCCCAATCCATGTGTATGTTACAGCTGACCCAAACTTGAAGGTTCTAGCATAATTGTGCTCATTAACTAAGGACTTACTTTGGAAAGATTTTTCACTACTCATCCAAGTTGTCCATAGTCTAAAAGGACATGCCACCTTTCCTTCACTAGTTTTACAACACCAGATGGTTTTATCATTTTTTTCATACCAGAGGTTATAAGCATTTGATATTGCATAGTTGGCTACAAGTATGCAATAGTTCTTGAGGATTACAAAATCTCATACCAATGATGGGTTGCGTTGTACCTTATTTTTGATTTGGGTCATGAAAAGGATAATTGGGACTTGTTTGGTTCCTTAATCTGAATCATCTTTCTTATAAGCAACATCATCTCTCGGGATAACACTAATATGGTTGAGAAAAGGATCATCAGAGAGAGTCAGTGGTATTTGTAACACCTATGTGTGACACCCCCAAACCAAGGATGGCGGAAACGTCCGGGGGTGAAGGACTTCATGTATATTATCACAACAACGAGTATAATAGTGCTCAAAGTAAATACAACCATCATAAATATAATTGAAAGGGTTACAGCAAAGTATATGTTTACATGATTCAAAACCAATTACATTATGATGACAAAATGATCTATTTGACGATTTATCGTCCCATCCTCAAAATGCTGTTGGTTTTCCTATTTCACTGGTTTCCTGAGAATACAAGTTGTTTTGAAAAAGTGTCAACAATTAAGTTGGTGAGTTCATAAGCTTTTTAGATAAAGAGTGTGGTAACCGTTCTTTGTAATGTGTTGTGTGTTACCAAGAAAAATCTAATATTTTCCTTATAAAAGTTATGTGGTCTTAAGTCCCAGAACCGAGAATAAAAAAGCATGTGACATACTTAAAGATATAAAAGTGGTTTTAATTCAACATAAAACCCTTTTTGATTGGAGGGAAAGTCCCATAATGAATGATGTGTAGTCTTAAATACCAAGACCAAAAGTGTACAATGATATCCGTACTTATTTATATAAAAAGTGATTTTAAATCGACATAAAACCCCTTTTGATTTATAAAAATTCCCGTAAACTTTACGTGTTCTTAACTCCCTATGTGAGTCGCTATAACCATACTATGACTGAATGAACCTGCCACGACGTTTCTCAGGCATCGAAAAACTGATATGACACTTGTCACCCGTAGACCTGCAGGTCCCACTATAGCTAGCAGCAAGGTGTGGGGTGTCAAACCCAATATAGATCTATACACAACTATCATGTTCTCCCTACAAGAGACTCTGGTTATAAATACCAGGAATTTTAACCTGTACTCTAGCACTACTAAGACGAATGTCTCACAATTTAAGTTAACAAGTTTATGTGTGGTGTACGTGAGTGTAAAACCTTTTTCTGTGGGAATAAAACCTTCCGAAATGTGTTTGTTGTGTTAATGGAAACATAAACCATACCTATTATAGTTTATCAAAACGTTTAAATGTAATAGTTATAATTTTGTTTATCATGGTTAACTACTGTATTTGTGAAGGTAAAAACCCTTTTGTTTACCGATATGTATACATACCTTTTACTAAA
Organism: Lactuca sativa; assembly: GCF_002870075.4. Lineage (NCBI taxonomy): Eukaryota > Viridiplantae > Streptophyta > Magnoliopsida > Asterales > Asteraceae > Lactuca > Lactuca sativa. The sequence goes on along the minus strand of NC_056624.2, from coordinate 235,962,221 downwards.
GTGAAGCAACATGCAATATAACAACTAATTAATTACCATACTTTTGTAGGTAAAAATCCATTTGTTTTCTGATGTATGACTATATACTAAGAGAAAATTTCATCTATTTGCAATGACATATATTCACATAAAGATATACACCTTGCTCAACATGTTACAAGGTGAAATGAAATTGATAGCATTTTTCTATTGTTAACATTTTCTTTTACTGTTCTTAGAAAATTTATAGAAAAATCATCAAAGGTCCAAATCAGAATCCGTAAATTCTGAGAGTTTGGGGAATGAGTCTAGTTTGTTAATAAATTTGGTCATGATTTTTAGTGGTCTACAACATGTGTGAAAAAGCCCATAATCACAGACTGGTCCGGATTTGCTCTTGAAATGATAGGCAGTTTTGTAAAAATCACCATAAATTGTAGAAAAATTGTGTGGAGATGTGCAAGTAGTCATTTTAAAGCTAAGAACTGGAACTACTTGCACCTAAAACAGTTTTAAAAACTAAAATGTTTAAGTTGACCAAAACAGTCCGTGAATGAAGTTGAACTTTTCTGATGAAGGCTGTTAAATGAGTTTAGTTGTGTTCTTGGTGTTTTAACTTGTATTCCCCCCCCCCCCCCCCCCCCCCTTCAAACTTAAGAAAAACATGAAAAAGATAGGAATATGAACTCACATTGAATGATTTCAGAAGATGGATGATGGAGAAAAGAATTGCTCAACTCAAGAACACTTGGGAGGTGCTTGAAGATTCGAAGATCCAAAAGTAGAAGGAAAGCCTTGGAAAATGCCTTGGAAATCTCGAAATTGAGAGAGAAGAGTTGAGAGAAAAGTGTTTGATCTTTTGGTGGAAATGAGAGAAAATGAGTGAAGTGAGGAGAGAGGGTGGATGTTCCAGCTCTAAGAATGTGGGAAATGGCTGGAAATGATGATAAAGTACATTCACATGACCTAGGTATGGTGGAAGGACCAAGGGTTGTACCATGGAGGTATGGGGAGGTTGCTTGTGTCATACACTAAGGCAAAGTCAACACTCCACCCATAATATCACACCTACTAGATTTTATTCTTAAATAAATATTTCCATAAAAATAGGTTTAAATTATGATTATTTAGGGTCCTAAATGTTAAAATATGATTTTTGGAGAAAATCTCGTGTTAAAATCACGAAAAACGGGCTTAATACACGAAAATGGTCAAAAACCGGGAAAACATGTGAAAATCCGAAGTCTAGGCCGGAGGTTCGGCTCCTGATGCTTAGAACCGAGAGTAGAGGAGGAACCGAGAGTAGGGGTTCTGCTGCGCGGGTCACTCCTCGGACAGAAGCTCAAGTCCTCGGACCGAAGGTCAGAAGAGAAGGGCAGAAGGCAGGGCTCGGTCTCGGCTGTTGTCTTTCGGTTCTATGAGAAGGCTCGGTTCAACATGATCAGGGGACCGAAATAGACAGAGCACTCGGTCCATTTCGGTTGAGAGGGTATCGGCTCCTAAGAGGGTTTCGGTTCCTTGAGAGGGGTTTGGGTTCCTAAGAGGAGTTTCGGCTCCTTAAGTCCGTTTTTCGTGTACACTTCCGTTTTTGAGCCATTTCCGCCAAATTCGAGGGTCAGGATGCCTCGAGTGATTATAAAAAGCTGAGAGAGATTTTGAGAGAGATTTGGGAGAGATTTGTCATACTTGGAGAGATTTGGCATACTTAGAGAGATTTGGGAGAGATTTCACATACTTGGAGAGATTTCACATACTTGGAGAGATTTCTCATTCAGAGAGATATTTGGGAGAGATTTCACATACTTGAAGAGATGTGGAATAGATTTGACATTCTTGGAGAGATTTCTCATTCAAAGAGATATTTGGGAGAGATTTCACATACTTAGAGAGATTTGGGAGAGATTTGACATTCTCGGAGAGATTTCTCATTCAGAGAGATATTTAGGAGAGATTTCACATACTTGGAGAGATTTGGGAGAGATTTGACATTCTTGGAGAGATTTCTCATACAGAGAGAGATTTCACCTTCTTGAAGAGATTTCTCGTACTTAGAGAGTTTTGGGAGAGTTAGAGTGAAAGAGATTTGGAGAGACTTCTTTTGTGACCTTTTTGAGTGTTTGGCTTCGCAACGCAAGGTTCTTACACTCTGTTAAGCCTTATTATGAATGTTATATGCTCTTGAGGGGTATGGAATAATGTTTTTATCGAGTAGACTCATCACTTACCCTAATTAGGGTTTAGAATTTCCGAACGCGTGAAAACTCTAAGTGATATTTTATTTTAAGATTGCGAGTAGTACAATAAGAATCATAATGGAAACCCTAACATACAAGGGTTAGATGAGTTGACCGGTTTGACTTGTTGACTTTAGTTGACTTTGACATGGCCAAAAATTGACGGTTGTCACACCGTGTTTTTAGGTTAGGCATTAATGTTGATGTAATAGTCTAGGTTAACTTTTGTAACTCATTTTGAAATAATAGAAATGTATTATTTGAGTATTATGTGTTTTATGCTTAATTGCTGTGATTTAAATGAATTGAGGATAAAATAAGAGTTAAAATGAAATATTAGATAAGCCTGATATGTATGAAGGAAGTTGTAGTAGTCGTGATGAGGACGAAAATATAAAGAATGCCGAAATCCGAGTTATAACGAAGAAGTTATGACATGTCGAAGTTTCGTGACAGAACCGGTACGACACTGTGTGATGTAAATAGTGAATTTATGATAGAGCGATTTTTAGCCTTAGTGATCTAAATGAAAGTCATAGAGTTCGTTAAACGGAGAGCGTGCATAAAAAGAACACCTAAATCTGACTTCATATGAGGAAGTTATGATTTTACTAAGTTTTGACTTAGCAGTATGCAGTCCAAAGTTCGATTATGAGATGGATTGATTTCTAGCCGAAACAATCTAAACGAAAATCAAAGATCTCGTCGATAGTAGTCCAACGGTAAAAAGACAGACAAAAACGGACGTCAGATGAAGAAGTTATGAATTTCTAACGAAGTTTTCCTGTCCCAACCTAATAAAAATATAATATTAAAAATAAAGTCAATATTAGCCGACAGAGTCTAAACGAGAGTTGTAGAGCATAATCTCACCTACACATGCATATAAAGAACGTTGAAAACGGAGCTCGTATGCGAAAGCTATGAATTTCTGAAGTTTGGGGAACGAACTTCCACCACTGTCAGAGTTCACGATGTGCACAGGGTATTCACGATGTGAACAGGTGATGGACGTCTTCCAAAGCCTGACAGACCCAAGTTTCGATGAAGCACCTGATGGCAACTGAACTCACAACGTGAACATTTGAGATTCACGACGTGAATCCAGAAATTCGACCCTATAAATAGAAACCGAAGGGCAGCCGGCCATGGTTGCTAATTCACTTACTCTCTCACTCTCTACACCCTCTCTAGCCCTCTTGAAGCACCCCCGAAGTGTCACAACTAGCCTTTTTGGCTAGGAAATTTCATCCTCAAGTAAGCAAGGACTATTGTGAGACTTGTTCTAACACACTTAAGTGTACAATATGAGTTCCTAAGGAGCCACGTAGTGTTAGAATGCAAATCTCTCCAAGTATGCGAAATCGCTCCAAGTATATTGAATCTCTCCCAAATATCTCCAAGTATGTGAAATCTCTCCTAAATCTCTACAAGTATGTGAAATCTCTCCCAAATCTCTCCAGGTATGTGAAATCTCTCCCAGATCGCTCCAAGTATGTGACATCTCTCCCAAATTTCTCCACGTATCTCAAATCTATCTAAGTACCTTCCTCAGTCGAAAACAACTCAAAACTGGAAGAGGAAACCCCAAAAGGACCCTCTTGGTCTGGAACCCATCCCTATTTCGGAGCTTCTGATGGAATCTGGAATGCCCATTTTTAGCTTCACACAATCTCGCACGCCCGGAAGAAGTGGTTCCGGAAGATCTTGCTTGAGGCAGCTTTGGATTCTCCAACCGACTTCGCGCCTCCGGTCCGGACAGCTGGCTTCGCCCCTGATCTCGCGCTTGACTTCGGAAATCCAAGAAAGTGCTCCGGACCTCTCATATTGACTCCAGATCTCGCTAGGTGACTCTGGAACCCTTCCTAACCACTTTGGACCCTCGCAGGAGCATGAATCCACTCCGGATTTTTATCATTTTCGGACCTTTTTATCATTTTAAGGCATTTTGACGTCGGGAATCATACCAAACTCATATTTTTCATATCTTAGACCCCTTAAACCCCCATTTTATGCCAAAATTAATTGTTTTAAACATAATTATATAAAATAATACCCAAGATTTTTAAGGAGATTTTGAGAGGATAAAGGGGTTTGACTTTATGATGTGATGCGCATTCCTCATTTCCCAAGCAAATCCCAGTTAAACACAAAAATACCCATGGATATAAGCCTTGTACACCAGTCCTCCATGCAAGTGTCAAGTTACCTTTTATCCTCCCCCCTTAGAATACGTGAACTCCTTCTTTCCCCTATTCCATTCCTCACTTTCACATTCAGAAGACTCCTAAGAATCCTCTCAACTCCTTCAAGCTCCAAGTCTCCTTCCTTCAAGGAAAATTCCCAGAATTTTTGTAACTATTCATCCTCTTTTACCAGTGACTCTTCACATTATTCCTAAGATTTCATTATATTTACACATAAATATTTTCTTAGAATCTTCTAAGGTGCAAAGAATCTTTCAAGTGTTGAAACTTGGAAACTCCTCATCATCTCTTCAAATAACCCAGCAAGTTAACCAAGGTGAGCTTCATACCCCCACTTTTTTCTAAGTTTTTATTGTTTTTGGAGGGAGAGTACAAGTCAAAGTCTTGTGTAAATCATGATCTTTTTGCTAACTGTGTATGAATGGCTTCTTACATGGACTTAAGTAGGAAACCCCTTATAAGGAGTCCAAAAACTCGAGATTTTAGTTTAGTCTCAAGAGTTTGGATTATTTTTCCCAAAAAATATTTGGAAACAAGAACTAGTATTTACCAAGTATAGGTCACGAATTTTCATAACAACTGTAAGACCCCAAATTCCAGAGGTGCTATTGAAGGACTTAAAGTGTAAATTAAGGAAAGTGACTCTACGAGTAGGCATGCTTACTCACCGAGTCGGAGCGGGATTCTGTCATGGGTTTAAGTGGCCAACTCGGCGAGTCGGCGGCTTGGACTCGATGAGTTGGTGCTGAAGAGAGAAAACCCTAATCTCGGGGGTTGTACCCTATATAAAGCACATTATAACCCACCCTCAGCCTCTTTGCTACCCTTTTGAGATCCAGAAACCCTAGAATCGAGTGAGCCTCCATTAATAAAGAGAATAGAGCTTTGGAGGAGAAAATCTTGGAAAGGGGCTTGAAGATCAAGAGGCTTGCTACAAAGGAGTGGTGTAGATCCGGGCTCTACTTCAGTTGGAGCTTATATTGGAGGTAATAATCTTTTGTTTGAGCTCTTTTATATCTAGATCTATTATCATTTGAGATTTAGGGCATTTTTGGTATGATTGAGAGCTATTTCGAGTTTCAGGCTTAGATCTGAGGTTGCTACTTCAGATCTAGGCTTGTGATGGTCCAAAATTTCATAAATCTCCTGTCTAAGAGTTGTTGGTGAAGCCCTCTAGTCCTTAACCCTAGCCCTAGAGTGTTTTGGGCCTTTAGCTCCTCGGCTTCACGTAAAGTTTGCCACTTTATGTGAGGGTTAGACTGTAAAAGAGTGGATCTATGGATTTGAGCCCCTGCATGGCTCGAAAAGCCTTTGTATGGATTGAGAGCTGGAGAGACTCGGCGAGTCACATGGGTGTATTCGACAAGTTATATGAGCATAAGCATGGACTTGGCGAGTTGGAAGAACAACTCAGCGAGTCTGTTGAAGATTTCCTTGGACTCAGAGAGTCTAGTCGCGGAACCCAAACCTCTTTTGGTTAAGCCTTGTATCAGTGAGTCAAGGGGTGACTTTGTGAGTTGAGCAGCATGGGACTCGGAGATTGTTGGACTCGACGAGTCTTGGGGTGACTCAGCAATTTGAGTCGTGTTCTAAGAGTTTTAAAAGTATAAGGACTCGACGAGTTGACAGGTTGACTCGGCGAGTAGAATCAGTCAGGAAGTTTGACTTTGGCCTGGACTTTGACTTTGACCTTCAAGGGTGTTATGGTATTTGGTTATTTATGTCAATGGTCATAAGTGTTGGAGTTTGGAATAGTGCTTCGGGTGTGTGCTTTTGTGGTTTGGTTCTTCATTTCAGGTGAGTTATCCTCACTGTACTCAAGGGTCTAAGGCACTAAGGTCGGCCCTTTGAATTGTTGTTTAGAGCTTGTTATGTTATGTGATGATATGCTTGCTAGTATCCTGGTAGATAGGATAATGATATGAGGATATGCCTTGTTAGCTTAGTATCCTAGAGGAATGGATAGTTAAGTGATGGAAAGTTCTGTTGGATCAGCGCCCTGGTAGTTGGGTAGTGGTTATTTATAGACCTGTAGTTGGTCTTTCCTTATGTACGCTGGTAGGAGGTTACCTGCGGGTTATGTATGTTGAGCAGTAGCAGAGGGTATTACATCTCAGTAGGATGATAGGGCCCTAGTATGTTGGTTTTGTAGAGTGTTATGTGGTTGCCTGTTATGTGTGCATGTTTGCTAGTGTGGGGCATTCCAACCCGATGGTTGTGGGCCAGGAGTATTCCATCCAGTTAGGATGATTGGACTCATAGTAGGTTGGCATTCCAACCCGATGGTTAAGGGGCCTGGGGTATTCCATCCTGAGGGATGATTGGACCCATAGTAGTAGTAGTTACTGTATGTATAGGAAGTGGGGCATTCCAACCCGATGGTTGTGGGCCAGGAGTATTCCATGCCGGTAGGATGATTGGACTCATATTATGTTGGCATTCCAATCCGATGGTTGAGGGGCCTAGGGTATTCCATCTTGTGAGATGATTGGACCCATATTAGTTATTGTTGTATGTATAGGTGTATGGGCATTCCAACCCGATGGTTGTGGGCCGAGAGTATTCCATCCCGGTAGGATGATTGGGCTCGTAGTATGTAGGCATTCCAACCCGATGGTTGAGGGCCAGCGGTATTCCAACCGGAAGGTTGATTGGACCCATAGTATGTTGTTCTTTGCTGTATGCGTATGTTTATGTGTGTATGGGTACTTTGGGGGAACTCACTAAGCTTTCGGGCTTACAGTTGTGGTTTATTGTTTCAGGTGCTTCCGGAGATCGTGGCAAGGCGAAGGCGTGATCGTACCGCTCCTCATGTTTTATGATCTATGTGATATGGTTCTGGGGGATACTCTAATGTTTAAACTGTTTTGAAAACAAGATATATGAACTTAATGGTTTTTGAATGAAATAAAATGTTTTAAATTGGTTGAAAGTTTTGGTCGTTATAACAACAACTATAAGGAATTGCTTCAAGCTTCACTTAAACAAGTTGTTAGATAAAATATTTTGGGAAGTGATTAAATTATGGAAATAATAATATTTTGGAATCACTGTTGGTCAAACATAAATATAAAGGTTATCTTGGAATATTATTTCATGCTCATGACTTTTTACCAGACTAACTAACTAGTTGAGATTATTTATAAGTATTTAATATAAATAATTTTATCAAGAAGAATATACGAAACAAAGTTTTCATGACAAAAGTATTTGCATGTCATAAACTACTGTCATAAAACCTTCAGGGACATAAGTAATGATCTTTATGTCATAAAATAGAAAATGTGTGTCATAACCCACAGTCATGAAATTACACAAGTTATAACTTGACACTTTTCTTTTGACTAATATCGGTCTGAGCCGACTATTTATAGAAAGGAAAGACCATTTTTGCCAAAATTCCGTAATGTTGAGTCATTTTGATAAACATTCAAAATGACTTATTTTTCAATAAACGAAATGGAACGAACACGAAGTACCCAATTAACAAGTACAAATAAAGATATGGAACAAGAACGATATTTCTATTTTGTGAGCACTAATATCATTATTTATCTACCAAATAATGAATCCCGAAGGATTGCTCAAAAGGTTGTCAATATTCTAGTCAGAGAAATCTCAAAAGTACCTAAATATAAAAATATTAGTGTACAGATAAAGTCCTGTAAGGATTTATAGCCAGAGTCTCCTAGAGGGAGAGCGGAAATTTGTGTATAGATCTACACGAGATTGACACCCCGCACCTTCGTTGTTCGCTACAGCTAGACCGGCCATTCTAGGGTGACAAATGTCTTTATCAAACCGAGGGCGCCTGAGAAACACCAAAACAGGCTTTCGTCATGATTAGTATGGTTATAATGACTCACTAGAATATGTTATATTAACTAGAAATTTATGCAAGGAAAACCTCATAAATAAATTTTGGAATATTGTGTTGATTGTCCTATGCATGGTAGTGATGGTCCGCATTTGTTGTGTTGACCCTCTCGTGTTCTTTGCGTAGAATTCCACGATTGCCATGATTGATTTCTTTCACCTAACAAGTATTAGAGTCTTATTACTACTATTTTACAAATCAGAAAACGTAGGACTTTATGGAGAACGTTTGTATACAATTTTGAAAACGATAAACTAACTCTCACACACATGCAAATATACACAATTGGAAATAGAACTTACGAACATTTTATAAAATAAAATATAGGATTTTCCGGAGGAAAACGATTTTATACGATTTCGGTAATGATAAACTAGAACGCACACACTCAATTATACCCGATAAGAAAAACAAGATTTACAACTTTATTTTCTTTTTGGATATAGGGGTTTTTCTGAATCAGTTGGTTATTACTATTCAAAAGAACTATTCTCGAAAACAACTCGACTTTACAAACTATACTACTTTTCAAAGATCACTCCTTATAAGGATGAACCAAAGTATTGACATGCACGCATATACCCATGATTTTCAAAGCAAGACTTCAAACGATTTCATAGAAAATATAGGATTTTCTGAAAGTACAATAAGAACAATTCTAAACAAGTGTAAATGATTTTATACAAAATGCTTATGAACTCACCAACTTTTTAGTTGACGCTTTTCAAAACAACTTGTATTCTACAGGATCTAGTAAGCAGGTAACAAGGGACGCGAATGCAGGTCTATTTAGCTGTAGTTTGAAGGTTTCTACTTATGTACATTTTGTGTAACTCGAAGAACAAATACAATATGTAAACCATGTAAGTTTGTTATCTCAATGTATGATGTTTGGATTACTCTGTTTCATTTATATTCAATTGTTATGATACTGCACAATGAAGTCACCCGCCTCCGGACGTTTCTGCCATCTGGTACGGGGGTGTGACACGATGCCCCGATATCATCCCGACACCCGAAGCTCCGAAGATCCCGAGAAGAAAAGAGTATTCGAGCCGAAGCTCTGCCCGAGAGAAGTCTGGTGTGTGAAGATATCCCAGTTTCATCTAAGAATACTACTATAAGAGTCGTAGTGCTGTCTAACAATCTTCTTATCAAGTGAGTGTGTAGTTGATTTCTTCTAACACATAGATTTGAATTATTCTCTATAAAATACATGCTATGTGTTTATATATTATTTGTGATCTGGAATAAGTATTGAATGGATATATTATACAGGTTTTAATGTTGTATAAGTATGTATGTATGTATGTATGTATATATATATATATATATATATATATATATATACATATTGTTGGAATAGTGTCTAAGCTCGTAACTATATTTGGTATGTATTTGACCCAGTTGTGCATGGTCTTTTTGGGTTGCCTTCATCAGAGCAACTTGACAAGGTAATCTATGGAGAGAGAGAGAGAGAGAAAGGATTTTATGATTTGTTAATATATTATAAGAATAATATATTAAAGGAGAAATTATATTATTTAATTAGTATTAGTCATAAATTAATTGAGAATTAATTTGGTGACTAAAAGAGATTAATTAAATAAAGGGGGTATAAACTGTTAAATGTTTGATAGTTGAATATATGGGTTGGGAAACCTAATGGGTCAAAGGGAGAACGAAATTGTGATGGGGATCCATCAAAATTTCGTCCATAAGCCTTAATCTAGAAGGTTCCATGGGCTGCTTGGTCAATAAGCTGTCCATTAGGGTTTAGATTGAAACCCTAGCATCCAGCAGTATAAATAGGGACCCCTAGCTCCCAAATTCGACCACTTGCTTCCAAGGAAAGTCTAGGGCCGAATTTAGCATCCTCCTACCTCTCTTATATAGTTTCCTTCTTGCTTGTGGTATTTGTAAGCCATTAGAGGAGTTACATTTGTGACTCTAAGCTCAAGAGAAGATCAAAGCCAATATTTGAAGAGGTAAACATCTAGATCTGATTCTATATGTTGCTCTTGTTATTTGTATGCTAGATTAGGGTTTGTAAGTCTTGGAATCAAAGCATGTTCAATAGAGAAACCTAGATCCAAGCATTAGGGTTTGTATGAGCACATAGGAATGTTTCTTATGCATAAAAACCATCTGTGGTATCAGAGCCTTGATTGGTTTCAGTTGTATGTGATGCTTAACGGTATTGTTTGCTAATAATCGAGTTTTTTGCCTCTGCCCGACTCAACTCGGCGAGTCAGTATCTGGACTCGGCAAGTTGGCCCTACTCGGCGAGTCCAGGTCTGACTCGGCGAGTTTGTGCGTCAGACAGAGGGTGTTTCGAGATTTAGTTGTTGTTTTGACTTGGATTTGACGCCTAAATCGTTTTTTGAAGTTAAAATCCGAATTTTATCTTAATTAAATGATTATCCTTGCCAAAACAATAGATAATTTCAAATCTTTTAAATATTGGTTGTTTATATTATAAATATGGATTATTTAAAATTATTTGGTAATTATCTAATGACTAAAATAAGATTAGGTCAAATATAGATAATTATGAAATTAATTGCTTAATTTAAATTATTTGTTATTTGATCCCTTTTGTTTTGAAATTTTCAAAACTTGTCCTTAAGTTTTGAAATTTGAATTTTGTGATTAAAAGTTTAATTTTGAATAATTTAAATTTCAAACCCTTAGAATTTTACAAGTTTAAAATTCAACCCTATACTATTATATATTATTACAAGCTTAATTAATATATATATATATATATATATATATATATATATATATATATATATATATATATATATAACTTAAATTGCTAGTCTTACCGTTAGTAGGCCTCATTCACGAAGCCGGTCTATAAGGTGGGTATAAGGTTGCTGCCTATAAAATGGCGCTTAATGGGTGTACATTCACACCTACCACTTGCTTGACTGGTGGAGGGTCGTTAGCCGAATGGGTAGGATAGGGTAACCCTCTCCTCATTAAAAGTATAATGTAAGATACAAAGTAACTACATGTTTCACAAATTCCCAATCTTAGTTACTTTAGGGTAAAATGTGAAAATGATGCTAACCCATGGAATTACACTTCGTACCCTTGTCAAACGTTGGTGGAGCGCATGTGGTTAACCGGCACATCAATTTGGGGATGACATTGGTAGCGAACGGTGACTCGATGTTTGTCATAGATCAATGGAGCGTGTGTGGTTTACCGGCACATTGATTAGGTGATAGAGACATTGAGTGCACCATGTTGATTCGCATGGTTATTCACAATTTGTTTGTGATCCTCGGTATCCCAGTCGCAAATTTGAAATGCATATCGAGATTTAAACATGCCATTGAAAAGTTCAATGAATTTCAAAGATCTAGGAGTTTTCTATACGTTTAGAACCTAAATTGCTTTTTCGTTTTTCATGGTGAGAATTAGTGAATTGTCATTCAGTTACCTTCAAATTATGTACTTTTAGAGTACGACATCCCTTTCTAAGTTGTAAATAATGTTGTTGGATCCTAGCCCTAATTTCTCATTTGGGTGTTTAATTAGGGATTCATTTCTAATCAAACTTTGTTCCTTTCTTTTTTCAGATGTCTGCAAACAACAACAACAACGCTTCTGGGTCATTCTCGTTGATGAACCTGTGTCAGAAAGTGACATTTTATGGGTCAAACTTCAACGAGTGGATAAGGTATATTCGCATGATCACACGCTACGAGGACAAATAATATGTCCTCGATGAAAAGCTTGAAAAGATCATCCCAGATGTTGCTACTCCTGAAGAGTTGGCCGCCTTTGAGGCCCACGAGTGTGATGCTACGAAATTTCACTACATCATGATGGCCACCATGAACCTCGAACTCCAAAAGTCCTATGAGGACATGTATCTGTATGAAATGCATCAAGATTTGCTAGATAGGTATCACCAGAGCGCAAGGCAAGAGCGCTATGAGATCATTACTAACATGATCACCGCTAAGATGGGGAGTGGAGAATCCCTAACCTCTCATTTACAAAAAATGAAGAGGTATGTTGATCGTCTTCTCAAACTTAATGTTAAGTTTGATGAGGATTTGGCTATCGACATAATCCTCCACTCTTTGCCCTCCTACTACAACCAGTTTAGGATGACCTACCACATAAATAAAGAGGAGGTCTTCTTGAGCAAGCTCCAAGGACTCTTGAGGACTGCTAAGAGCAACCTCAAAGACAAATCCGTTGCACCATCCCCTGCTATGGCCGCTCCTGTGATGGCAATAGGTCAAGGAAAGGGTAAAAAGAGGAAGGCTCCATGTAAGTGCCACCAAAAGGGGAAGCCCCGAGATGGTTCGTCCTCAAGTAGGACCAAAGTCGGCCCTGCTAAACCCTCTTCTGATCCCAAAGAAGCAGAGTGCTTCTATTGCCATCAAAAGGGCCACTGGAAGCGAAGCTGCCCATAATATCTGCAAGACATAAGAGATGGGAAGATTAAGCCCACCTTTGCAGGTATGTATTCTATTAAATCTAATAACTCATCATTTGCTACTTCATGGGTTCTTGATACAGGGTGTGGTTACCACATTTGTTCTGACATGCAGGGCCTAAAAAGAAGTAGGGAGGTGGAACATGGAAAGATGAACCTGATAATGGGGAACAGAAGATCGTCGCTTGTGACCAAATTCGGTATTTATTCTTTAGTGTTGAGTAATGGGTTAGGGATAGATTTAGACAATTGTTGTTATTCGCCAGATATGGCAAGAAATATTATTTCATTTCATGGGTTGTTTAGACAAGGTTTCAAATATTTCTTTTGATAATAGTAATGGTTCTATTAACGTTTATTTGAATGGTGTCTCTTATTTCAATGCATTAACTTGTATTGGGATTTATGAATCTGTGATGGTTGTTGATAATTTAGGAAATAATGTTTTGAATATTGATTCGTCTACTAGTCTAGACAAAGCATGCTTGTGGCATTGTCGCCTTGGCCATGTCAACAAGAAACGCATAGCCCAACTCTAAAAGGATGGAGTGTTGGAGTCATTCGACCTTAGGGATGATGATACGTGTGAATCTTGTTTACTTGGGAAGATGACCACGTCACCCTTTACTGGCACTTGTGAAAGGGGTGAGGGTTTATTGGATCTCATACACACCGATGTGTGTGGGCCCTTTAGATCCACCACAAGGGATGCTTGCCGCTTCTACATGACTTTTACAGATGATTATAGCATATATGGATATATCTACCTAATCAAGCAAAAGTCGGAAACCTTTAAAAAGTTCAAAGAGTTTAAGAATGAAGTAGAGAATCAGCTGGCAGGAAAATCAAGATGCTTCGGTCAGACCGAGGAGGAGAGTACCTAAGTCTTGAGTTTCACGACTATCTAAAAGAATGCAGAATTGTTTCGCAATTGACACCTCCGAGGACACCACAATTGAATGGTGTGGCTAAGAGACGTAATCGGACCTTCTTGGACATGGTTCGTTCTATGATGAGTCAGACTTCGTTACCAATAGCTTTCTGGGGGTATGCCTTAAAGACTACCGCCCATATCCTTAACTTAGTTCCCACTAAGAAGGTTTCCAAGACTCCTCACGAGATGTGGACAGGGAAGGCTCCCTCTTTGGCACATATTAAGGTTTGGGGTTGCGATGCTTTCGTAAGACGAGAGACTCACGACAAGCTCAAACCTCATAGTGAGAAGTGTTATTTCATCGGCTATCTGCAGAAGTCTTTTGGCTATCTTTTCTATAGACCGAATGACAATGGTGTATTCGTTGCTAGAAGAGGAGTTTTCCGAGAAAGGGAATTGATTAGCCAAGAAGACGGTGGGAGGCAAATTGAGCTTGAAGAGATTCAAGATCAAAGCGATGAAGGAACCTCTGACACTGGCAATCAACTTGAGGAGGAAACTCTTGTTGAACCTATTGACGAGTCCTTACCTCTTCGACGTTCCACTAGGGCTAGTGTTCCACCCCAGTTTTATGGTTTTCATATTACTACTGAAGGGGATACGTTTATTAGCAATAGTACACTAGTAAATTTGGACGAACCTGGCAGCTACAAGGAAGCCATGGCAGGCCCGGAGTCTGCGAAATGGAAAGAGGCAATGGACAGCGAGATTCAGTCCATGTACGACAACCAAGTTTGGAATTTGGTTGATAATGTACCGGGTCGTAAGACAGTCGGGTGCAAGTGGATCTTCAAGAAGAAGATGGACATGGATGGTAAAGTGCATACTTATAAAGTGCGATTGGTTGCGAAGGGCTTTACTCAAACTGTCGGAGTTGACTATGATGAGACCTTCTCACCAGTTGCGAAGATAAAATCTATTAGGGTAATGCTTTCAATAGCTTCGTTTCATGATTATGGCAGACGGACGTGAAAACCGCTTTCCTTAATGGAAAGTTGGCTGAAGATGTTTACATGAATCAGCCAGAGGGTTTTGTCGATGCGAAGCATCCAAATAGAGTATGCAAGCTTGAGAAATCCATTTATGGATTGAAACAAGCATCTCATAGATGGAATCTTTGTTTTGACGAGAAGGTTAAAGAGTTTGGCTTTCTGCGAAGTGAAGATGAATCTTGTGTGTATGTCAAAGCCAGTGGGAGTATAGTGAGCTTCCTCGTATTGTATGTCGATGACATACTGCTCATAGGAAACGATGTTCCAACCTTGCAGGAGGTCAAGTCCTGGCTTGGGAAATGTTTCGCTATGAAGGACCTCAGAGAGGCTGCTTATATTCTAGGAATAAGGATAGTAAGAAACAGAGAAAAGAGACTGATATGACTCAGTCAGGATACATACTTGGATAAGGTACTAAAGCGTTTTAGTATGGAAAATTCCAAGAAAGGGGAGTTGCCAATCCAAAGCAATACCAAGCTGAGTAAGACTCAGAGCCCGAGTATAGAGGCAGAGATAGCTGATATGAGTCGAGTACCTTACGCTTCCGTAGTAGGCTCTATCATGTACGCTATGACTTGTACTCACCCTGATGTGACCTTCGCTTTGAGCATGGTCAGCAAATATCAGGGGAACCCTGGTAGAGCGCATTGGATAGCAGTTAAGAATATTCTTAAGTACCTGCGAAGGACCAAGGAATGGTTTCTAGTCCTCAGTGGGAGTGATGACTTAAGGGTACGAGGGTACAGTGACGCTAGTTTTCAGACGGATCGGGATAATTTTCAAACGCAGTCGGGCTGGGTCTTTACCCTAAATGGAGGAGCAGTGACTTGGAAAAGTTCCAAGCAGGTGACCGTAGCTGATTCAACATGCGAATCAGAGTACATTGTGGCGAGCGAAGCGTCGAAGGAGGCTATATGGTTGAAGAACTTCATTGGAGACCTTGGAGTTGTGCCATCCATAAAGCAGCCGATGGAAATTTTCTGTGATAATGAAGGAGCGGTTGCCTTAACCAAGGAGCCAAGAGATCATGGTAGATCTCGACATATCGACAGAAAATACCATTTTATCATACATTAGGTAGAATAGGGACTCCTCGTTGTGAAGAGGGTATCATCAGAAGAAAACCCAGCAGATACCCTTACGAAGGGACTGAGTAGGGTCAAACACTTGCAGTACGCTAGGAGCATTGGGCTGAAGGATGATATAAGTTTGGATTAGATAGGGAACATGTAATAGATAGTTTGTTCTTGACATTTGATGAATAAATAAAATTGTGTTATTTATGAGTAAATCTACTATCTTCTGTTGGTTATTTATCTATTGTTTCAATTTTTCGTGTTTTGACTTCCTGGATGATAGGATTATTCAAACAGTCCACAGTCAGTCATATTTTGGAAGTAAATATGAATGAAGATTGTCATGAATTTTTTGTAGATTGTCTAAAAGGTTTTGGGCATAGCAAAGGTTTGCTGCAAAGTTCATGAGTGCTTATGAATATGATTTGAGCATTGGAGTAAACCCATATTTGCTGGTATCACTTCGTCGTGTTTTACCATATGTGATCGCAAAGCGATAATATCATATAGTCTTAAAACTTAGAGATATGGTTGTTGTTTGCTGGTTGGTTATGCATTGATGATGTGCAAACACATCAGTAACTTGATGTTATAAAACGCATTATTGTGCATGATTCAATTAGTGAATAATAGATGCATATGAGTCGCAGTTGATCTGTTCCTTTTATTCTATGAGAATAAAAGTGATATCTTGGCCACTTGATGATTTGGTTTGACTTATGTGTCGGGCCTGGTCAGAATGAAGTTGACGTGTTCAACTAAATTCTATGTCAAACAAATCGTAAATCAAGGAACAAGTGTTGGACAATAAGCATTGTCAGCATGATATCCAGAACAGAGGATTATACGATCCCTTATCTAAAGGACAAGTTGATCAGAGTTGACAGCAAAGTATAAGAGCTACGATTGCTAATCGGATTCTGAAGAAATATGTGAGATATAGTTACTAGACTTATCCAAGTGGGAGACTATTGGAATAGTTTCTAAGCTCGTAACTATATTTGGTATGTATTTGACCCAGTTGTGCATGGTCCTTTTGGGTTGCCTTCATCAGAGCAACTTGACAAGGTAATTTATGGAGAGAGAGAGAGAGAGAGGATTTTATGATTTGTTAATATATTATAAGAATAATATATTAAAGTAGAAATCATATTATTTAATTAGTATTATTCATAAATTAATTGAGAATTAATTTGGTGACTAAAAGAGATTAATTAAATAAAGGGGGTATAAACTGTTAAATGTTTGATAGTTGAATATATGGGCTGGGAAACCTATTGGGTCAAAGGGAGAACGAAATTGTGATGGGGATCCATCAAAATTTCGTCCATAAGCCTTAATCCAGAAGGTTCCATGGGTTGCTTGGTCAATAAGCTGTCCATTAGGGTTTAGACTGAAACCCTAGCATCCAGTAGTATAAATAGGGACCCCTAGCTCCCAAATTCGACCACTTGCTTCCAAGGAAACCCTAGGGCCGAATTTAGCATCCTCCCACCTCTCTCATATAGTTTCCTTCTTGCTTGTGGTGTTTGTAAGCCATTAGAGGAGTTACATTTGTGACTCTAAGCTCAAGAGAAGAAGAGAAGAAGATCTAAGCCAATATTTGAAGAGTTAAACATCTAGATCTGATTCTATATGTTTCTCTTGTTA
Source organism: Lactuca sativa (assembly GCF_002870075.4). Lineage (NCBI taxonomy): Eukaryota > Viridiplantae > Streptophyta > Magnoliopsida > Asterales > Asteraceae > Lactuca > Lactuca sativa. The sequence continues at coordinate 235,944,807 of NC_056624.2, read as the reverse complement.
TTTGTATGCTAGATTAGGGTTTGTAAGTCTTGGAATCAAAGCATGTTCAATAGAGAAACCTAGATCCAAGCATTAGGGTTTGTATGAGCACATAGGAATGTTTCTTATGCATAAAAACCATCATATATGTTATCTACAAAATTGTTGGGTATAACATGGGTAGATAGTTGATGTGTGGTGAAATAAAATGGTGAGAGACCTCGATGTTGTTGTTGATCTAGTCATCTAGTGGAGTATGGATGACAACCACAGACTCTTTCTAGACCGTCCAGTGGAACGCTGGCAGGTTCATAACCTGTAGGTGTTGTAAACGATGTGTTCACCGGTGTACACTATCCCCTCATGGTTACCTTTAGGACATTTATTGTCAAGGAAACCCCTTTGCAGTAATGTCCATCCCGATGAAAAATCCTAGACCATGTCCCTAGTGATAGTTGTTGTTTTAGGGACGTAAAGTGAGGATAACGGGAATGGGTAATCGGGTTATTGTTGGTTGGTGAAATTAAATATAATTATTTATTGTGGGTTAAAAACCTTATATGCTCACCAGGATCCCAAGCCTGACCCATTCAGTTTCTTTGAATTACTCGTAGTAGCGCGAGAGCATAAGTTGGACAACTTGTGAAGATATTTTGTTTATAGACCAGTAGTTGTAAATAACTGTTGTAAGGTCTATGTTGTACGGTTTATGCTTTTGGTCTGTATCGGAACATGACATCCCGAGTTTTGTTATATAATGAAAATACATTTCCTTAAGAAATGTTTTGATAAACTTTATTTTATCATATTGTGTTTTGGGAACAAATTCCGCAACTCTTTTAATCAAAGGATTACTCTGAAATTATTTTAAAAACATAAATTAAACCGGTCTTTTCTGGCCGTGAATTTGGGGATGTCACAGTATTCCCTCTTCATCGGGTTCAAGATCAACAGATAGAACATCAGACAAGACTGGATATGTATCTTCATCAGAGCTTTCACTATCAACACCTTCTTCTGCTTTCTCTTCCTCAATCCAGTCAAATAGAGGTTCATTCTAGTGATTAACGTATACACTAATCCCCCCCCCCCCATTAACATTTCTAGCATCAAGAAACCTAGTGTAATCATCATCATCTGTTAGTGGTCTCAGCCCATCTCTTAGTGACTTATGCCCTAGACAGTAGTAGACATTAGTACACCTCCGCTTAGTGTCTTTTTAAAGAATAAAAATGAACTCCTTGAATTCTATTCCACCAAAATTGACATCTCAAATTGACATTTTTATATGCTGGAAGTAAATAAGAGGTTTGGGGGAAAATATTCCCTCGTAGTGAACATCTATTGTAATAGAACTTGCTTTGTTTGCATTTGATGGACCAGCCATCATCGACTTCTCAAAGAGAATCTTCGATTACATGAGGACAGTTGAAGTATTTTGAGAGTGTTTGAAAAACCCTAATTTTCACCGAGCGAGAGTGTTTAAGGGGATACAGATGTAATAGAGCTTGTAAACAGACATACATAGGTGTAATAGCCATGTATTCGTTAATAATTTCTGCATACCCATGTTATTTTTCTAATTTTTAAAAATAAGTGTATTATCTTTTGTAACCGATTGCCAATGGGATGATATGTACAATGAAAGAACATTATTGGTAAAATGTATACATGCAAGACATATTAATGGTATTTTTTCTACAAAAAAAAATAATGATATTTTTTGTACAAACACAAAAAATAAGGGAAAATGACGTATAAGCGCTATAATGTTTTTAGGGTTTACCCATTTAGCCGTTTAACTTATTTTGTGGCTTAATAAGGTAACGAATTACTCTTTGTCTGGTCGATTAAGTCCTTATTTCAATTGTGAAGGGGTTAGCCATTCATTTTAAGTCCACCTCCTTCTACTAACACCACATCGGATGCTGACTGTGACTTTCGTCTAATGCCATGTCATTAATTAGTCGCTTCCTTCTTACTGTCGGTATATGATTTATAAAAGAGCCCTTTTACCTCCACTGTTCAACACTTCATCGATAAACCCTTTTTTGTGAGTTGCTTCTGAATCCTCAAGCATGGAACCTGTATTCTTACAAGTACATGTCCACTTCCAAGGAATGTTTGCCAGAAACCCCATACGCTACACCGGTGGAATTACTCAGAGGTTTTCGAACATTGATTTCACAAGAATGGACAAGGATGGGTATGTTGCGTTCATCGAAAGGTTCACTGGGGAAAAGTGTGAGAAGCTTTATTACTGCCAACCTGATATTGATTTTCCAAAAGGTTTGACTCTAATTTGCAATGACCCTGATTATTACGACTTCATAGCAATTGCATATGAATGTGGTGTTATACTCCCTATGTATGTAGACCATTTTGGGAATAGTAACATACAGGAATGGTTGGATGAACACAAAGACGAGTTTGTTGGTAACGTAAAGGAAGAAGTACTTAATGGTGCAGGACTGGTTAAGGAAGTTGCAACAGGGCATCAGGATGTGGGTGACACAATCGATGAGGAAGCGAATGGCGATGATGATGACGACGAGGATGAGGACGTCGATGACGATGGGGATGACCATCAGAAGCCTCATTTTTTTATAAAGGGTAATGAGATTCAGGTAGACATGGGTGAGAAAGCAGGTGTAGGTGAGTCTTTCGAAGAAGACATGGGTGACAATGAAGATGTTTATCCCGAATTGCTAGACATTTTCAATGATAAGCTCAATTGGAAGGAGCAGGAACCTGTTTTAGGTATGAGGTTTGAAAGTCCTAAGAAATCAAAACACATGCTTTGTAACTATGTTGTCGCGAATGGTTATCAATTATGTTTTGTTAAGAATGATACTAGACGATTACTTGTCAAATGTTGTGATGGAAAATGTACTTTTAGGCTTTTGGGTTCTTGGATGAGTGATGATAAGTATTTCCAGATAAAGTCTCTTATCGGTGAGCATAATTGTGCAAAAAATTTCAAATTCGGATCAACTGTGACTTACAAATGGATAGGGACCCACTTTAAGCACCAATTTTATAACAATCAAAAGATGAGCGTCCGATTTCTTAGAGAGGAGGTAAAAACCGCTTTTGGTATTAATGTGAGTATGAGTCAGTGTAGGAGAGCCAAGAAGTACGCATTGAGTCTAGCTGAAGGCACAATAGCTGAAAATTATCCAAGAATATGGTCATATGGTGAGGAGATTAGAAGATCAAATCCTGGATCCACAATTAAAATTTGTGTTGATTCAATGCCTGATGGTAAGAATTATTTCAGCAAAATATGCATATGTTTTGCTTCAGTAAAAGAGGGATGGAGTGGAGGATGCAGGAGGATCATTAACCTAGATGGTTGTTTTCTGAAAAGTTTTTGTCAAGGGGAGTTGCTTTGTGTTGTGGCTAGAGATGCTAACAATGGAATATTCCCGATTTCTTGGGCAGTTGTTTGTGTGGAAAACAAAGAGAATTGGAAATGGTTCATAGAAACTCTTTCAAAAGATTTGCAATGTTGGAATGATGGACATGGTTTGGTTCTAATTTCGGATCAACACAAGGTATGGTTCAAAACTAGTGCATGTTCTAAAATTACTAATTGCTATTCTAATTTCAAACATTAATGTGACTTATGTAGGGTTTGATTGAGGCAGTAAAGGAAGTATTTCCAGCAGCCGAACATAGGCAGTGTGCTAGACATATCTATGCGAATTTTAGAAAAAGATTTAGTGGATCCAAGTTTGAAAATCTATTTTGGAAAGCGAGCAAGGCAACAACTGAAGCACAATTTAATGTAGTTATGAAAGAGATTGGAAAATTAAATCCGGAAGCAATTGTGCATCTTATGGATAGAGATCCAAAGACTTGGTCTTTGGCTTTTTTCAGAGTTCATAATTCTTGTGAGTCAATAGAGAATGGTTTTTCAGAGAGTTTTAATAGTGTTATTTTGGATACCTGGAAAAAACCAATAATAAGCATGTTAAAGGACATTCGTATATATGTGATGCAAAGGATGGTGACTATGAAACTAACCGGACAAGGATGGAATCCTTATTCTGTTTGTACAAATATCAGAATACGGTTGAATATGCTCCAGACTGAGCAAAGGTTTGTACATTTATCCAATTACATTAGTACCTTACTCTTCACATCTCATGATATTTGCGTTTTCATAAATATATATATATATATATATATATATATATATATATATATATATATATATATATATATATATATATATATGCATTGGCAGGTCATATCTTGTGGGGGAATGAAGTTTGAGGCAAGGAAAATGGACAAGGCGTTTACTGTTGATGTTGAAAAAAAGGATTGCAGCTGCAAGCTATGGCAACTTAATGGATATGGCTGTGTACACTCAGTTGCCACCTTAGCCTACTTAAATATCACACCCGATGGTCTATATGTAGATCCAATGTACTTGGCTGCATTATACCATAATACTTACAAACAGCCAATCCATGGGATGAATGGAAAAAATATGTGGCCTTCTACTGACTTGATACCCGCTTTGCCTCCATTAAAAAGACGTATTCCAGGTAGACTAACAATAAAGAGAAGAATAGATGCTTCTGAACGGATAGGAAAACACACCGTCTCCAAGGTAGGGAAGAAAGTTTCTTGTAACATATGTAAGGAGAAAGGACACAACAAGGCTACTTGTAGTAAAGGTGTAGGGACATCCAAACAAAATGGAACAAAGAAACAAAAAACTATACCTACGTAGGAGTCTGTAAACGTTGCCACAGGGGTTGGGGATGATGAGGTAATGGTAGATTCTAGTGATGCTTTGGAGAGGACTAGTAAGGGAGAGCGGATGGTGGGAGTTAATGGACGGGAGGAAGGGGTGAAGGTCAATGCTCGTGTTCATCAAGTTAAGCATGTTAAACTGCTTAACAAACGAAAGAAGTCAGAAAGAATCATTAAAATGAAGCTTGCAAAAAATGTGGGAGGTGAAGGTAGCAGTCTTGCAACGGCCATGGAGTTGGATTAGATAATTGTTTGTTATTTGTAGTGAATGTGTGTTGCAATAAACAAATGATCTATGTATGTTCTTTTATGGTCTACTATGTTGTTTTGTTGTGTGGTAAGTTGCTATATGGTATGTTATTGTTGTCCCGTGCCACGAATATGTAGGGGTTTTATGGGCATTTTAGTCATTACAAAGTAAATTGACCAATTTGGATGTGGGGGTAATTAAGTCATTATAAATTGACCATTTTGGATGTGGGGGTAATTAAGTCATTGTAAATTGACCATTTTGGATGTGGAGGTAATTAAGTCAATTTAATTGACCATTTTGGGCGTGGGGATAACTACGTCCTTGTAAATTAACCATTTTGGATGTGGGGGTAATTTAGTCATTGTTAATTGACCATTTTGGGTGTGGGGGTAATTAAGTCATTGTCAAAAGCAGAATACTTGTGACTTAATCCATTCAACATGAAAAAGTCCATCTTTAGAAAACTTTATTTTTCTTTTCCAAAAAAGGTTTGCAGACAAGCAGACACAATGCACCGTGTGCAAAGGTATTGTTTAGTTTTATCCTTTTTCCCAAACTGCACCATTTTTGGTCCCTGTCTATGTGCATTAAAAAGGTGTATTCATTTTGTTTTGGCTTGTGGTCCCGTCCCAGTCGTTGGACATCCACATGATTGGCTTGGGAACAAGTTATTGAAACATATATAATCCCCAAATGTTTCTTTCTTTCATGCACACATACAGATATAGGTGTAAGACAATTTTTTTTAATAATAACATATTAAAACACATTTCAGCCATGGGTTTGTTTACATCACTTTCTGCTATTGAATAACCTATTACAGAGATCATCGACAAAAAACTTCATCGAAAAACGATGACCATCAGCAGCCCAGGCAACACCACCATCAAATCTACACACCAACATCACAAACTAATGCCAGCAACACACACAAAATCTACTACTAATATTGACATTAAACAACATAAATAACACACCAAAACACAAACCCAAGACTGAAATGCTTCAACCTACACAACTTTTTTTAGTTAAAGAACATATACATCACCATAGACACAGTAACTACACCAACAATCTCAATACAATACTTCAGCTTCTTACATTTGTTGTGCTAGAAGACCATCTTCACATATGCTCCTTGCAGAGAAACGAACTGATTTTTAAGATCAGCAACGAGATTTGAGATATCCAACTGACCTGCATGAACGTCATCGACCTCACGGTTCATGGCATCCAAGTCTCGATTAACTGCCTGACGGAGCTCACGCAACTGGTCATGGATGTCCTCCCGTATAAGAGACAGTTTCAGCTGGATTTGCAGTAGATTGATGGCCATGTCTTCGTTGGTTACACCATTCGAATGATTCTCATCCATGTAACGGTGGTAGTTCGCAGATGTGTTATTTTAGGTCAAGGAAGTCTTGAGTTTATATGGAGGCGCTTGAACATTCGATCCTTGCTCCTTACGATTCGCCTTCAATACGACGTCGTTGCGGTAGTTCGACGCTTTAAATTCTTGCCATGTCATCGCTTACGTGTTAGGCTAGGTTTATGTGACAGCATATATCGGCTACAATAGGTGAAATGGATTATATTGATAGGTAACAGATACTTCGTTCCCTTATTAAACCATAAAATAAATTAAGTGGCTAAATGGGTAAACCCTAAAAACATTATAGGGTCTATACGTCATTTTCCCAAAAAATAAAGACATTTAACTTTAAAGTTATTTTTCCAAATTTAAAATAAATAAATAAAAATAATAGAAAAGAGGGACCCATTTTGTGGTTTGCTTATTTTGCATGTTTGGTTCGTCTTCCCAAAAAGAATATAAAGAAAGAAAGAAAGAATTCCAGCAAATCAACGATGTAAAAGCGGGAATAAGTTAACAAATACCTGCAAAATGCGCATAACCGATCATATCCTCCTCCGGTTGTCCGTTAATCGTCTTCATCCATTAATCCATGCTCTTCCGAAACCCCAACTTCCTTTTATCTGCTTTAGGGTTTCAATTGCGATCGGAATATCTCGAGCAGCAAGGCGAGCAAGATTAGCTCGCCTCCGTCACCATGCCCAACGAATCTCTCTCCCTCCCTTTTTTCATCATTTCCGTGGTAGTAATCGCTTGGGCCCTCCCTAGCACGGCCAATCGAGATTTCCTTCGGCTACCATCCGATGACATATCAGCCTCTCTCTGTCCCGACCCGATTACTCCCGGGTCATGCCCAGTGAAGTGCTTCAGAACGGCTCCCGTGTGCGGCGTGAATAATGTCACATATTGGTGCGGATGTGCGGAGGCGGTCTGTGCCGGTACACGGGTGGCCAAGTTAGGGTTTTGTGAGTTTGAAAATGGAGGCAGCGGGCCGGTATCAGGTCAGGCACTTCTGTTGGTTCACATACTTTGGCTTATTCTCCTTGGATTCTTCGTCTTATTAGGCCTCCTCTGAGCCTCAGCCTCAGGAATGGATCCATCAATCAACACTCATGTTGATTACAATGGTTTGAAGTAGTTTTTGATGTTTGGTATATTTGGATTTGTATTCTTTGTATATTTGGATTTGTATATAATACATGAGGAAAGATAGGAAGTAGTTTTTGATGTTTGGTATCATTCTTCTGAATCAAGATAAGATAGCCCTTACTTTTTATGTATGTGTGTGTGTTTTTTAGCAAACATGAGATATTGCATCTTTGAGTATATGCCATGGCGTAATTTGGGTTGTTAGTTAGTTGTATGTATGATGTATCTACCTGGTCCTCTTAATTAGTAGGCTTAAGTTTCAAACAACCTAGTCAGGACTATATGGATTGTTACCGTTCGTCCTTTTAAACCTCTAGTCATTAATCATATGGACGTATGCAAGTAAGTATAGGTATATTATTTAATATGATAAAAACCTACGCAACTCCACTCCTTCCGAGCATGAAATTTGAATTCTTGATTTTGTTTTCCCAAATTTCTTTCAGTTGATATAGAGGAACCAACGGGCAAAGAATGAATGAACCGTGCATCATGAATGGGTGTCAAAGAGTTGTACTAGAACAGATGAAGCTGGCTTTTATATATAGAATAAAAAGAAGGGTAAGGTTGCTTTTATAGATAGAATAAAAAGAAGTGTAAATGTTAATGTGGTCCAACCATCTTTCTAGTTATGGTTTAAATGGTCCCTATTGTTTTTTTTTTTCACACTTGAAAGGAACGAAGTTTTACTTTACCGGCTAAATTGGTCCAGCTACCTGTTTTAACAAGTAAACCATACACGTCATAGCTTGCTCATGAGGTGGACTGTTTGGGGTTGACTGCACTTTTGGGCATAGTTTGCTCAAAAACTCATCGTTAATGGTCTTATTCATTGGATTGCAATCTACGTGTTCAAGGTCATCGTGTACATTACCTTGCAGTTCATACGGGCAATTCTGCACAAATCCCTCATAATGATTGTCTTCCGCAACGCTCTCATCAAGTTGCCCATCAATAATCCACCGTTGCACATTCACACCTATATGATCCATGTATACATCAACGACACAAGCAACAGCATACCCAACTTCGATGAAGTCCTGGTAGTCTATTTCAGTAGCTAAATCCATCAGGAAAGTCTTTTCCAGGCATGCAAAAATAAACATTTGCACACATTTCATTTGCAAACCTTTGTAGGAAGTTAACAAACTCGTTTCTGTTCATTCCAGCAAAATCAACATCTTCGAACCTTTGTTCCACTCCATCCGTATAACTAATTTCGAGGTATCTTATAAAAAACCCAGCAAAAGTGAAGATCGATCTTCATGTAAACCGCCATGACAATGTGATTTTGCAGACAAAAAGTACGACAAAAAGGGGTTGAAGATAGTCGGAGGGTTTTTATAAAATGTGTTTTGTAGGGCAAGCTCATTAAACGAGAAAGTTACATGGCATTTTAGGTGGATAAATTTCGATGAGGTGTGTTCATAATATGATGAGTAGAATAGTGTTAACTAGCTCACCCCTTCCACTTTGAACAAAATGTCTTTAAAAATTGTTTTTTAAGTTTTTGTTCCTCTCAAGTGCGAAAAAAAAATAATAGAAACCATTTAAACCATAACTAGAAAGATAGTTTGGCCATAGCGATATTTACCCTAAAAAGAATGTTTCCTTGACTTGAATGGAGGTGGAATATTAGGGAAGTGTTGTTTTCGGCTTTGGCCATGAAAATGCTTTCACAGTTGGATTCACCTCAAACTTCATCTACTGCCAGCTTACGCGAAGTGAATTTGTGATAGGGTGTTTTGACAATTATTTT